>NW_020837947.1:49498361-49741593 GCF_003676395.1 Aethalodelphis obliquidens | reverse complement strand
TGTGTGTGTGTGTGTGTGTGTGTGTGTGTGTGTGTGTGTGTGTGTGTATTTAGCTCTATGAAATGTGAAGTGTCTGGGGCTCTGATGCAAAGTGCTTTGCAAGTACACAGTGATTAAGATGAGGTTTTCATCGGTTTGTGGCTTTTACTTTTGCTTTCCTGGTAGATAATATTGTGGACCCAATTTATGTAATATCTTTTATCTGAATAGTATAAAGAATTGTGTGATTCTTCTCATCTCAATGAACATAGGTGCTTAGCACCTTTAGCTCTTAAAGATATTGCTATTAGCAGCCCAGATACTATCAGCTAGATTTGGGACCTGCTAGGATTCCTTCTGCCTGAATGCTGAAACTCTACATTTCCTTGATCACCTGAATTCCCACAGCTAAATTAAACGTTTTTCCCTCTATTTAAATTTTCTTTCTTGTCATATTGCCAAGATAATATATTCTTGGGCTGGTAACTCAGTACAGAAGTACATTGTTTTGAAAATCAAACAAACTGAATTTGAGAGCCCCAAGAAGTGGCAAAGTAAGCCTCCTGGGTGAGCTCCTCTAGGCCCATGGGTCTCCAGACTGGTTAGGGGGCTCCTTCTCAGGGCAACTCATTGCTGTCATCACCCAAGAGCACTGAGAAGCCTCTCTCTCCTAGGGCCTCAAGCCCTGGAGTCGCAGCCTTCTCTGGGGCTGCCAGGTTCTGTGGGGAGACACTTGTACACGGGTGTTACTAGCACGAGAGTCTTGAGGAACAAACTACGTGATGGGTCAAGTTCTTCTCTCCCTCTGTCCCTGCCTTGTCAGCACTTCCTCTGGCCTCCTTAGGCCCCCGGCCACCCTGACTTTCCCCGGGGCAGTGGCCAGCCAGGCCACACCTTGGACCTCATTGTCTGGCTCTCACAACTGAGCCACTTCTAAAATCTAGCCCTCAGCCCTCTCTCTGACTACAACCTCCTGCCATGGAATGCTGGAGCTTGGCTGTATCTCAAGGGTCATGTAGTTCACCCTCCACATCTCACAGGTGAGAAAAGCGGAGCTGTTCGGGGACATGCCGAAGCTAAGGAGTGGCAGACGCAGCATTTGAAGCAAGGTCTCCTGACTCCTGGTCGAGGACTCTTTCTACCGCAGCACACTCCTCATTCCCTCCCTCAAGCCACCTCATCTGCTCTGTGCCCTGGCGTGACCTCTGTCCTCTACCCTCCCCCAAACCTTCAGACCAGCACACTTTCCTCTCCCTTTACTCCCCCATACAGCCTAGGCCTGTAGCCCGTCCCTTCAGCTTCAGACTTAAGCCTCTGGGCCAACCCCGGTCCTGGTTGTCCCCATACACACTATTTCTGCTCTTCTTCCTGGGCCACGGGGCATTGTACAGAAAGCCACAGAAGTGTCCTGACTAGATCCACCATGAACTTGACCAGTGGACAACAGGAGGCAGGAGGGAATGAGCAGATACATGTCATCGTCTTCCTCTCTCCTGTGGGCCACCCCAGGGTGAGTTCCACCTTGCAATCCTTCCAGAGGAGTGCCTGGTTTGTATAAATATCCCTACCCAGTGCCCTGGCTTTCTAAGGGCAAGGGACCATTCAAAGCCAAGGCAAGGAGGTGGGGAGCTGTAGGAGCGTCCAGGGAATGGCAGCAGTCCGGTTTGTCTGAGTACATGGTATGTGTAGGAACATGGCCTCCAGAATCACACGAGCAGGGCTTGAGTCCTAGATCCATCATTTTTACCAACTGTGTGACCTGGGCAAATAAACTAAACTGCAGTTTGCTTGCATGTAAAGTGAGAATAATTGCAGAACTTCAGGGTTGAAAGATTTGCCAGTTTAAAGTCATCGAAGCACTTACCACACGGCTAAGTGCTGTTATACCCCCCAAATAAATCCTAGTTATTATAAAAAGGTAGAAGCAGCAGCTGCAGTACAGAACCCAGAGGATCTGGGATATACTTTGGTGGTCGACGGGCACACAGTGAGAGCTTGTGAGCAGAGACAGGCCCACCCAGGACTGTGGTCTATGACAGTTACTTGGTTGCTGCCTGTAGGATGGACTTGGAGCAGGAGGAGAATGGAGTGCGGTCAGAGGGACCAGGTGGAGAGCAGATACAAAAAGTGCCAGGATGGCATGGTAACAGGGTGGGGGCACATCAAGGATAGCACCCTGAGTCTCTGAGACTCATCTCTGAGTCATGCATCGTAAGAGTTCTCTCTTTTCCTTCTGCTGTGAAGCCAAGGATTCTTGGGACACCTCTGCCTCCTGTTTGGATCCTGGCTGAGGCCTTCAGACAGGGGAGCTCTGACCTTCACTGGGGCTGGGGTTCTCCATGCTGGTTGCTGCATGTTATAGCTTCCTCAGCAGCTCTAAAAAACGCCGAACCCTTTGCCCTGTGCTCCCCTCCACCAGCAACTGGACCAACATCGGGGTTGGTGCTGGGCACAGATGCTTTTTTTATTTTAATTAATTAATTTGTTTTTGGTTGCGTTGGGTCTTCGTGGCTGCACGCAGGCTTTCTCTAGTTGCGGAGAACGGGGGCTACTCTTCGTTACGGTGCGTGGGCTTCTCATTGTGGTGGCTTCTCTTGTTGTGGAGCACAGGCTCTAGGCGCGCGGGCTTCAGTAGTTGTGGCTCGTGGGCTCTAGAGCACAGGGTCAGCAGTTGTGGCACATGGGCTTAGTTGCTCCGCGGCATGTGGGATCTTCCTGGACCAGGGATCGAACTCGTGTCCCCTGCATTGGCAGGCAGATTCTTAACCACTGTGTCACCAGGGAAGTCCCCAGATATGCTTTTTGAAGCTCTCCGGGTGATTCTAATGGCAGCCACGATTGGGCAGCAGTGAGACCAGGGACCACAGCCTCACTTCAGGACTTGGCACCACAGCACCCTGTCTGGGCATTACTCGTTTGGTTCTCTCGTTCCAATCAGGACGAGCAACTTTCAAAATCTCTTGCCTATCAGGAGACATTCTTCATTAGTTCACCCAGACACTGTGGCAGATGTTGTCGGCATCTACCCAACAGCCATTGCCCCTTCTCCCTGATGAACAGCCTCCAGTTTGGTTCAGGTTGTGGCGGCAAAATACTGAGAGAAGATGGGCTCCTCCCCCAACCCCCAGGGGACGAAACTCGATTGATCTAAATCAATCATAGTCATAGTCATCCTCGTCATCTCTGCCAGCAACTGCTGTGGGGACACGTGACACAGTTCTGGCCAATGAGGTGTAAGGAGAACACACCTGAGGCGTTGCTGGGACATTTTTTCCTTCTCGGTGTAAAGAGTGTATGGAGAGCACTCTGCCCCTTCTCTCTCTCTTCCCTGCTCTGAGACGCTATCATGTGAGAACGCACAGGTCAGTGCTGCCACCACTGTCTTGTGACAATGTGGGGAGGAGGCATGACTGACAGTCCTTAATGCCATCCCTGAGCTTCAGGGCCAACCCTGAAATAGCCCACTTTGAGATTTAAACAACATAATAAACGTCCTTGGTATTGAAGCTACTTTTCATAGAGTATCCTGTTATTCACAGCTGAAAGCTTCCAAAAGATATAGGCATCCTCACTTAGTAATGCCTCACAGGTGAGTTTGACAAAGAATGGGGGTTTCTGATGCTCTCTTCTACAGGAGGTACTTCAGCAGTTGTTTTAAGATGAAGCAATTTGTAGCTAAGACTCCTGACTCAATCCCTGAAAACTAGAACCCTCTCCCATCCAATGAAATACTAGGTAGTTAGAGACTCTTTGTGATCACCTGGTAATTAAATGGACCCTCTTTGTTAGCATCCTCAGCGATGCTTGACTTGGCTGCTCCTGCAGAGAGTGGCCCAGGTGGTGCAGGTTCCATGGTAAGATAATGTGTTTAAAGGCAAAGACCGAAGGTGCACAGATTAGAGCTGAGCTCCATTAAATAGACTTTTCATGTAATTTTTTTTTCAGTGAATACACTTTAGGACCTTTCCACAGTCTTGTGTCTATCCAGTTCCATGAAATTAGTTGACTTCCACTGCACTGTAAATTTTCACCAAGTTGCATTCTAATGTATTTGTACCTTTAAATCTGCGTGCAAAGTCTGCATAGGCTATCAATTTGATGAACGCCTCATGGGGATACGTGGTAAAAATAATTAAAGCACCGAGATTCCATATTGGCAAAAGCAGAAAGTATCTCAAACGGAATATTAGAATTCTAAACTGGTGATTTTTATTTCAAGCCAGAAGCAATTATTTCTTCTCTGTGAGTCACATCTTTGTTATGGTCATAAAAACCATTGAAGGAATTGTGAGCATGAAAGAAGTATTTATTTAACTTGTATCTTTTCAAAAATATGTCTAATGTACAAATAAAGACAGGTTACAGATATTAAATATGAAGTATATGTAATGTAAACTAGTATAAACTATAAAACACACTGGTCGTCTGTGGTTGAAAGTAGCTCTCATTCTGTTGTACTTCTGCATCTTAGGGTACGTAAAATTATATTATTACCTGCTCTACCACCTATATAATTCTCACCTTAACCCCTAATCCAGAAATCCAGCAGACATTTTCAGGTGAATGTAAAGACTCTTAAGTTCCTCTTGCTCCCTATAGCCCCACACAGGATATACTTTGAGATAAGTGAGGGGAGAAAATGAAGAGCATATCTTAACAGCGTCGGCAGCCTAGGAGGTACCTCTCAATGCTGTGAACAAGAGGCCTCAGCCTGAAAAATTACATGTGTACAATGGTGTATGACACATGGGACCTGGGCATCAAAAACACCAGGTCTCAGATCACTTTACTAGCTGTGTGACTGTGGGCAGGTCACTTACCCTCTCTGAACCTCAGTTTTGTCCACTCTCAAATTGGGATAATAATCCCCAAACCAACTACCTCTCAGGCTTACTGTAAACTCTAAATAAAACAATAAAAAGGAAATGCTCCAAATGAAAGCAGTTTAGAAACTATAAAGTGCTTTATAAATGTTAGAGACTAAATGTTTTCCTCTTTTTTTTTTTTTTTTTGCGCGGTACGCGGGCCTCTCACTGTTGTGGAGCACAGGCTCCGGAAGTGCAGGCTCAGCGGCCATGGCTCACGGGCTCAGCCGCTCCGCGGCATGTGGGATCCTCCCGGACCGGGGCACGAACCCGCGTCCCCTGTATCGGCAGGCGGACTCTCAACCACTGCGCCACCAGGGAAGCCCTAAATGTTTTCCTCTTTAATACTTCTAAGGTATAAGAAATGTCAACAATTTTGTTTCTAAAATAATTCCACTTATAAGCTTAACTATGTCAAATTCGGTTAAATAGCCATCAGGTAACCATGGAGGAACAGCCAGGTCAATATAATAGGCCACTGCTATGATATCCTCAAGACTTTCCCATGTCGTGCCCTTCAGTGAGGTAAGCTGGGCAGCTTTATTGCTTTCAAATAACTGCTGCCTATAATTCTGCCCTTGTCATTCTTTTCAATCGTTCTGACTTGCCTGGCAGACATTTCCTGGCCAACTGAGCCGGTCAGCTTCACGTTCCAGTAGTGTGCTTACGAGGTCTATTTTAGCCCAAGATCCTAGGGTGCAAAGACCATAGTTAGTAATTGACTGTACAACAGGTTTTTAAACTGAAGTTTCAAATGAGATGGTAATTGTATAATCATCAGTTCCAAAATGAAGGTGAGGCAAAGTCTCCAGAGGGCCAGTTACAAAGAAACATACAGACTCCCTGGACCTAAGGGTCCAGGCTGAGGCTAAAAATAAGGAGTCAGAGAGTGGAGGAGGGGGAGGATGTATGAGAAAATTTCTTTGGAGTGTGGGGTTGCCAATTCCCTCATCTCAAACTCAGCAAGAGGGGCTTCCCAGAGACTGCAGTTAGGTGGTCCTGGGAAAACTAAAGCTCCATCCTGGGATAGCATGGAGGGGACTGCATGGGCCTGCACTCTCAGAGTCTCAGGGGCAAGAGATGTGTGGGATTTCCCTGGGACAAGATGTGGGGCCATCTTGGGATCCATCTGAAGGGTCTGGAGTGAACCCTGGATTTCTAGGGGATGGGAAGGAGTTACGAGCAACCAATAGAATAGTACTGCACCTACCCAGAGTCTCAGGGAGAGAGGTCCCCATTAACAGGAAACTCTGAAGGACTCAGGAAAGACCCATGTGGGTTGCTTTAATCACAGGCCAGGCACAGCAAGCTCAAAGCCATCGGCTCCAGGAACGAGTGCTCTAGCTCTTGGCTTCTCCTTTCCCAACTTCCTGCCCACCTCCACCCAGGCTGGGTCTTAAGGAGCCTCGATTCAATGGGGAAGTGGTGAGCCTAAGCCAACCGCATCCCCTCTGGGAAAGCCAATTACAGACCTTAAGCCTGAGAAGGGAAGAGAGTGATGAGGCCTTACTTCCAAGTTAAGTTTGATGCATTTGTTTATATCTTGTACCCAACATTAGAATTTTGGAATGAAGCTGTGGTTGAGACTTAGTTACTAGAGGACTATCAGTTATCTATAAATGAGCAGAAAATACAACTCTACCCAGCTTTCCATCCAGGGGCAGGGGAAGATAACCAACACTGAATATGTTTTTAAATGGCAGTGAGACACAAAACTAAAGTAGCATTTGGGTCATATCTCACAAGTTGTGAACTCAAAGTACTAGTTATGGTTTATATTAAATGGGCAAAAGTCCCTTTGCACAGTAGAGTCCAATGGCCAGTAAAAGGGACTTGATATGATAATTCAGGTCGAGTCACTAGAAAAGATTTCAACCCTGAAGAACGCAAATGCTTTGTTTCAGGCCCTAAAATTACCCAGTAATCTAATAAGTATTTATTGTTTGTTATATGTGAAATCCTGTTGGGTACTTTGAAGAATAATTAGATTCCTCTAGTTCAGGTTAGTATCATTTCCCACCTAACACCATGGCTTACGCATAGTAAGTGCTCAAAAATATTTTCAATTTAATTATTCTTTACAAGATACTTAGCACCAAGGGATGTGGCATTTTTCCAATGTTGACAACAACACTTCAGCTGAAAAATCCCCATATTTATAAAATGTGGTGCAATCCTGAATGGAGAGTGATTATGGTCTCACTTGTATTTAACACTGTAAAGTGTTGCTGAATGGTCTAACAGGAGAGAACAGAATTTAAACCAGAAACATATAAATGGGGTTCTTCTGCCAGTCAACTGTGATAATGCAGTAGGAGCAAAAAATGGCTGCTTGATGGGAGGCCTAGACTTGAAACTACCAATGTCACTCACTAGACCTCGGGCCCCGATTTTGTTTCCTATGAATGGGGATGCCAGGCTGGCTACCTCAGAGTGCCAGGGACGCTCAAAAAGATACTACACAGTGAAATACTCTTTGTAAACGCTAAAGTGCTTCACAGGTGCAAGGTCTTAATAATAGCAACAGTTTAACATTCGTTGACTGCCACATGCATAGCACTTTAAATCTGTTTTCTCATTCAATCTTCACAACCACCCCAAGACCTAGCTAGGTACTTTTATTCCCTCCATTTTACAGATGAGGAGAGACTGAAAGGGTTAAACAACTAGTTCAAGATTATACTGAACCGCAACTTGAACCAGTAAATCCTGAATCTTACTCCTAAACACTAAGCCGCTGTCCTGCTTATTGCGATTTAATACAGGCGCTGATATCTCATAGGGGCTCAACAAACGCGGTTCCGTAAATTGCTGATTTAAAAGCAGACGCCTTCCCACCCCCGCTCTTCCAAGCTTACCGGTCGCCCTTTCTCGCAGCACCTGATGCTCGTACTCCCGGCCACGGGCCCTCGCCCACGCTCCTCCCACTCCCCGCCTGCTGGCGCCTACGCCTCAGTGTTTCTACGCATGCGTTGGGGAGACCTGCGCAAGTCCAGTGGCCCAGCGGGGGCTGAGGGACCTCTCGGACCCTCCTCGCCCGGCCCCACCCTGCTGGGCCCCGCCTGCTCTCGGTGGCTGCTGCTGCCGCCGTCGCCGCCTGGGGAAAGCTGGAGGATGAGCTGAGTCTCCGCGGTTGTCACTGTCTCCACCGCTACCTACAGGTGCTTTGGGTCTGGCCGGAAGCCCCCTTCCCTGCGCCCACTCCGCCTGTCCAGCAGCTTCCTGGCTCTGCAGGGAGGCGGCCTGGGCGTCTCGGGTAAATAGTTTGTGTACGGTTACCATGGAGACACTGGCCGGCCCGGCCGATCGGGCGAGCCAGCAGACCGGCTAGCTGGCTGGCGGGCAGAGTGAAGATGCTGTTGCGCTCTGCTCTGGCCTGGACCGGTGGCGGAGGGGGTATTGCCGGGAGTGGGGAAGCCGCTGTCTGCGTGGGAGGTGAGGCGTCCCCCGCCGGTTCACCCGGCACCCCTCCTGCTGTCGTCCGCCTTCTGTCCCTCTATGGGGAGAGAGGTGATGAGAGTGCCCTGTGCACGCCTGTCGGGGTCGGGCCGCGGCTGTCTTTATTTCTATACACTGAGCATTTAGCCAAGCGCGTGGTGCTTAGTAGAAACTCAGTAGTACTTGTTGAATGAGAATGATAGACTGAGGGACTTTGTTTAGGCATACAGTGACCCAGCCAAGGTCACACAAATTGTACCTGGGCTCCTCTAGGCAATACATAGGGTCTTCTTTTTTTTGTGTGGTACGCGGGCCTCTCACTGTTGTGGCCTCTCCCGTTGCGGAGCACAGGCTCCGTGGCCATGGCACGCGGGATCCTCCCAGACCGGGGCACGAAGCCGCGTCCCCTGAATCGGCAGGCGGACTCTCAACCACTGCGCCACCAGGGAAGCCCCAATACATAGGGTCTTAATAAATAAGTGTATATGTAACAATATGCGCTAAAATATATTGTACATACATATAATGCCTTTTATAATCCATTCCTATGAGTATCACAGCACATCTTCCATCTCACCCTGATTTAGAATTATTTTACTTGGTAGAAAAGCAAGTACCACTCTTTATTTGTATCCCATTTTGTGAATCTATAAAATTCTGATCAATTGTTTGACATAGCTGATATTCAGTAAGATACTTAAGATTCTTTTTTCACAAAGCAGAACACCCTGGTTTAAATTTTAAAACTTATAAAATGTATGACAACACTGAACAAATGTCATTTCCTTTCTTTTGCAATTTCTTTTTTTTAAATGCAGCTTTTCATTCATGAGTAAATTTTTTGTTGTATCCTTTTATCACACAGTGCTTGGACAGTATTTAATGTTTTTTAGGGGCCAGGCACCATGCTAAAGCACTTTACATTAATTTTGTCATTTAATTCTCAAAACAATCCTATGAAGCAATTACTATTACTACGTACTTTTTACAGCTGAAGAAACTGAGGCTTAGAGATGTTAGAAGCCTTGCCCAAGGTTACATAGCTGCACATTGTCAGATTATTTGAACCTTTACTCCAGCATCTAAGCATTTAATCCCTTCTTCTTTGGATACTCATATTAACACGAAAGTCATTCAGAATCATGGTAAGGGTCTTGAGTATTTGATTTGCAGGAAAAAGAGTATGGAGATGGCCAGTCTTTCCCCTGTTGCAAACATCCTGATAGTGCCGTGTTACATTTAGCAAGAAGCCTGTTTCAGATGACTGTTAGCAGCAGAGGTAAAGACAGATCTTTATAATTAGGTATAAACTTATAAATGACAACGCACAACTTTTCCTCTAACCAATAAGAAATATTTTGTTTGAAAAGGTCGCCAGTTTCAAATTTCCTACCGCTGGTGGTGGTCATCCACTAGAGGTCCTGTGGACATCATAAACTCAAGACAGTGATGCAAGACAGAACTCAGTTGCTTCTTTCCCTTCAAAGTGCACATCCCCTCCTGTTTTCTTTTATTTTTAAAAAAAAATATTTATTTATTTGGCTGTGCTGGGTCCTGCGACATGTGGGTTCTAGTTCCGCGACAGGGATTGAACCCAGGCCCCCTGCATTGGAAGTGTGGAGTCTTAACCACTGGACCACCAGGGAAGTCCCTCCTCCTGTTTTTTTGTTTTTTTTTTTGTGGTACATGGACCTCTCACTGTTGTGGCCTCTCGCTGTTGTGGAGCAACAGGCTCCGGACGTGCAGGCTCAGCGGCCATGGCTGACGGGCCCAGCCGCTCCGCGGCATGTGGGATCTTCCTGGACCGGGGCACCAACCCGTGTCCCCTGCATCGGCAGGCGGACTCTAAACCACTGCGCCACCAGGGAAGCCCCTCCTGTTTTCTTTTAAAAGGTCACCTTGCCCTCCCAACCTCCCTAAGTTTGCATACCCAGTGTCACCTCTGCCCCCTTCCTGCCCTCTCAGATGCCAAATCCTGTTGGTTCTTGTGTTCTTGGTGCACCTTACTCGTTCTCATCTCTCTTCTTACTCTAGTTCACCTTCACTCCTATGCTTCGGGCTTTCAGTGCCCCATCCACTAATCACAGCATTTATCAAGTCTTACTCCATGCTGGGCAACTTGAAGTGAAAGCAAGAAAGCAAAAAGGGGCTAAATTTGATCTCATATTACCCCATGGCATCAAGAATCAGATGCCATTTGAAATAAAGTCCCATGTGCTTTCTTAATCCACTGTAACAAATGCCTCCAATTCAGAAGCCATGCAGCCTTCATCTGGATATTTTCTAGCTTGGGTCTGTATTTGAAAATGGAGTCCAGCGATTACACAAATGCTGACTTTAAGCTGTACTTTATGTGAAGAGCTAAGGCTCAGAGTCTGGTGGGGCAACACCGGGTGCGCGGGCAATTCTAACCCAGTGAGGGATGGGGTGTGCTAACAGAGACCACGGGGGACCTTGCAGAGTATGGCGGAGGGACACCTAGTTGAGGGTGGGAGAGGCATGTCCAGGAAAGCTTTCTTGAGGACCTCTAAGAGTTAGCTGGGTGGTTATATAAAAACTGCCTGATCTTGTCCCTTCTAGTTTTTTCCATCCTGCCCATTCCTGCCATCACATCATGCCTCGACATCTTTTAATTTGCTTATCAGCTTGTGTTTACTTTCCTGACCTGCCATTCAGTTCTGTCTCTGCTACAACTCCAGTTTTCATTTCCAGAGCTCCTTCCTCTCCAGCGCACACCCCATATGTCCTTGATACTCTGCCTTGCCTCACTCATTGACTTGGTTGGAAATTCCTCCTCTATTCCAGCCCCAATGTCAGCCATTGTCATTTGTTCAAATTCAGACCATTTTCCAGAACCTAGCTCAAGCATCACCTCCTCTAGGATGTCTGCCTGACACCTCCCAATCAGAAATCCCTTTCTCTTTCATAATCACATGGTAGTTTCTCTCTATTTTTTGTATTGCCCCCATCAGTTTCTACCTTGTATTAAAAGTAGGTGGGTACAAGCAGGACTGATACCCAGCTGGTTCACACCAAGAAAGCTGCTCTACTTGTGAAAACACCTGCACGTTTCTATATTGGTGTGTAAATAGCTGTAGCCTCAGGGCCTCTGAGTCCCCACCTTCCACCACCCCATCCAGTGGGTAATAGTTTCAATATCAGCCCTGGGCGTATGTCTTAGGTTGTGTGTGTGCATGCTATTGCTTAAGACTTTATCCGCCTCATAGAGTTAATTGAGATGATGTACTTGAGAGTACTTAGCACACTGCTTGGTATTAAAGTAAATGTTGAATAGCATTAGTGGTTGGTCCTTGCCTGAGAGTGAAGACAGTGAAGTCTGTGTTCCCAGAGATCCAAGGGGAGGAAACAGTTCATCTATACTAGCTGAATGGATTTGTTCTAGTTGTCAGGAGAATTTTTGTAAAGTTAAAATTTCTGTGATACTATTGTGTTATGGTTCAGGCATACTTTACTATAAATAGACAAGCTTTCAAACTCTGATCGTTTTTTAAATTGGCAAAAACCATCTCTAATAAGAATTTGTAATTTAATAATTATAAAGAAAATACTCTCCCCCTGAAAAAACCCCCACTTCTAACTCAGTTCACTTGCATTATTGAACATTTCCATGTTTGAGTTAGTTACTAATATATTAATATTGATATGATAATAGATTAACTGAGCAGATACTACATTATTGAAACAGTTTTTCACAATATAGCTGTTAAAGTGGGATTTGCGGGGAAGAGAGAGGCAAAGGGAGAGAGAAAGTTGTGTTAGAATTTGTGGTAAAAATTTACAGACGAAAAGGTTTTTAAACCCATTATGTACATCGTTTCCAGCAGTATTTGATCAATCTAAACTCCTGTATGCCCAAATAATTTACAGAGGTCTTAGAATTTGACCTCCTTCATTACTCTATGAAAGGGTATAGTTTTCAATGTAAACTAAAATACAGCCAAGGACAACCTTAGTCAGGAATGATGGTCCATTATTACTCATCCAAAGCACGTTCTCTAATCTTAATTAGTTTTGCCAGATCACCTTTGGACATCCCTAAACTTATTAGTGCCGTGTGGGGCTAAGGCATCACAAACCTCATTTGGTCTTTGGAAGAAACTTGTTCATTGTACTGAAATGTCTTTTTTTCTTACTTCAGTGGGCCTTTTAAAAACAAACCAGCAAACAAACTTGCCATGGACACTGAAGTTAGATGTTGTGGTTCTGAATTTGTATTATTATGCATCAAAAAATTATATATATATATACACATATATATAGTGTGTATGAAACACTCTATATTTATTTTTAATAATTAACATTGAATATTTTTTAGTAAAGAGAATATCATATCATATTAGAAGTAAATGTACAAGGCCTGCCACAGTTTTTGTTAATTGTTCTAATGTACATAATTCCGGAGACCTTGCTTAAATTGGAACTCCTATATCAAAAATTCCTAGAATAGTGTTGCTTATCTAGTAATTTATTACTGTTTTACTTCAACACCTGGCCTTTCCATATGAAAGGAACCGCATATTGTTTGCAGTTATCATATTCTTTTCCTCAAAAACTCTTACGGAGGGTAGAACTAAACACATGTTTTTGTTGTCTGTTGTTAAGTAACACCTTAACGTATAGAATCATAATACAGTTAAGCCCTCTTTAGTTGTCTAAGGAATCACCTGTAGATTCTACTTACAAAAATGGTGTCTTTTTAGTTTCCTTGGGCATATGTCACAAAACTTTTTTCTTTTTCGCAGAAGTTATTCTAAAATTGGGCAACTGAGATATATGAATAATTTACAGACCTCAGTCTCCCTGGAGATACAACATTTTTTTTTAATGAACACTGAATGTACTGATTAGAATTAAGTTTTTAAAATCTCGACTCTTTTAAAGTGTAGAGCTGTCAGAGGTGTGTTGCCAGGTTAGCCAGGCCTCCATGGGCACACGAGCATAAAGAAGGATCTGCATTCTCATGGCCCTTATGTGTGACTTTAACTTTTTAACCTAGGGCGGTGGCCTGGGAAAGGATCATTTGATATCCATATTCGGTATTTATTCACGTAGGACATTATCTCAAGTTGAAGGTGATTTGAATCAACTCATTCAAATATATCATAGGCAAATGTAAGGCTGAACCTTTCTCTGAGGCTACATTTATAAAAGCTACATTTTAAAAAATGTACATTTATAAAAGCTGATATAGTTTGGATAGAGGCCCCATCTAACTGACTTTAATCTTTTTTTTTTTTTTTTTTTTTTTGGGTTTCGGGGCCCCTCCCTTTTTTTGCCTTTTCTTTTGCGGGGCACAGGCCCCGGACCCGCAGGCTCAACGGCCATGGCTCACGGGCCCAGCCGCTCCGCGGCCTGTGGGATCTTCCCGGACCGGGGCACGAACCCGTGTCCCCTGCATTGGCAGGCGGACTCTCAACCACTGCACCACCAGGGAAGCCCTAACTTTAATCTTATACTAGCATTTTATGTGGAGGGCAGTGGGAAAAAAAAAGGGAAACTTCAGTTAAACATTTTAGCAGAACCCCTCTGCCCTGCCACCCAGTGTGTTTTTTATAGATTGGAGACTATGAGATGGTTTTCCCTTCCTGGGGTGTCTTCTTTCACGATTTATCCTCTTTCTCTCCAGGTTTAGCTTTCACTCTAGGTCTCTTCCCTGCGCGTCATTTCCCTTAATCGCATGTATTCCCAAAGGCATCACTGTGCATGTCAACCTATTTTTTTGAAAGCTCTTTTCCCTTCCTGATCTTCTAAGTGTAACTGCGTGGTAGGTTTTTAATTAAAAGTTGTGATTTTTTTTTTCAAGTTTAATATACAGGAATGGTTTAAGTATGTATGGTTGGGTTTGAGCACTCCTTTCTAAATGACTGGATGAAAATAGTTGATATTTTGTACCCTATATTTGCAGGGTGTGGTGTCTGCCTGAAGAACATTGCACTTTAAAAGGAAAGATGCTGTCTCCAAATGATAAAAAGTTAGAAAAGCTAGATCCGTTTTACCGACCTTCAGTGTCCGAGCAGAAGACTAGTGCAGAAATCATAAGTGAAGCACGAAATGCCTTAAGAACTGTTAGGACCCAAAGACCATTTACACCACGGGAAGACCAAAGAAAACTATTTGGACGTGCATCTTCAAGAACACCAGAAAATAGACCCCCGTCTTCCTTCAGGTATTTAAAATTTCTCTTGCCTATACACTCAAGTATATATATGTATGAAGATGACATTTTCCCTTAATTCTAGTTACGGATAGTTGCTTTCCTAAGTGTGACTTCTGCTAATTATACCTCTTATATCTGTTCAAGCTTTCTAAAGATATTTCCAGACCTTGGGTCCAAGACGTTGCTTTGGTTTGAAATGGTTAATAATGATTGTCATACCAACTTTATAAAGTAATATGAACAAAGCTTTAAAAAAAAATCACAGTATACATTCCTTCTTTTCATTATTCAATATTTACAATCCTCCTAAAAGCAAGAAAAGAGTTGTTAATAAAATGTTTAAAGTACTATGATTTTTAAAAATCGCTTCTTCCTTAAGGCTTATGCATTGAATGCTTTTACTTGTTTGGGGTCCAGAGTTAACTAACATACTAGAAATTTTTAAAAATGATTCTTTACAAACTAACACTTCTCTTCTGTCTCCTATGCTAGCGTCCATGCATCCAGTTTTGAGTCCTCTGATTCCAGACCCATCTTTGGCACACGTCTCAGTCCACTAGAGCTTGTGAGTACTTTATATTACCACGGGTGCTATGAAATGGAATTGGCCCCAGTACTTGGAATCAGCACTTCTATATGCTAAGAAAATGATCACATAGACCTAAATGTATTAATAATTTAATATGAAAGCAAATTCTTTTATACTTTTTCAAATATAATGGTTTGTATATAACGAAACACGTTTATTATTCACCTATAGTTTCATAACAGAGGAATTTTAGAGATATATAGTAACTTGGCAAACAGAAATGTTTCACAGTATCTTTTAAATTATGCATATGTATTTTATTTTCAGTAGTTACATATACAAATAAATTATAGATGCATGTACATAATCAAAGATTTGTTACCAAAAAAACCCTCCAGCAGTCTTCCATCCCCTTATTTTTCATTCTCCACTCCCCAGTGCTCTCACTTTAAACTCTTTTGGCACATTCTTTTGGTATTTACATCCAAATTTTTAAATAATAACAGTGTCTTGCTGCTCTCTGACTTAGGAGCTTGAGGAATTATCTAATGACTTCCTGCTAGGGAAGATGAAGATTTAACCCTTGTCTGTCTTCCCACACACCTCCTCACAACACATTCACCCTTTCTGTCCCCACTGCTACTCCCAGTATAGATATATCATAATTTTGGTTAGATCCCTTTTCTCTGAGTGTGATTATATAAATTCTGTTTATAGCTGAGCCTTGAACTAATGATGATTAATGATGATTACTTCTCCTTCCCTGCACCACTCTTTGTTTTCCCTGGTGTTAATAATTGCCTTGCTCTTTTAGTTTTGTATTATTATTGTTTCAACTCCGAACTCTTCTCCAGTGGCCTAAATTTCCTTCATATATTCAGACACATGAGGTATTGATTCATCTCCTTGGAGAACTTTTCACACTCCCTCCTGGACCACTTGCCCTGGGCATCTGCACACAGCTTGCTACTCCTTCCTGTGCTGGTTTTATATTTCCTGTATCCCAAGTCCTCCTTTTTCTTGATTTACTCTTGTTTTAGCAGAGTACTCCCTCCAATAGCTTCTTGAGAAAGGGTGTATGGGAAATGAATTATTTGAGACCTTGACTGCTGTTTTTTCTCTCTGGAAGTTTATAGGATTTTTTCTTTTTGTTCCCAGTGTTCTGAAATGTCCTGATGCTGAGCACTTTCAATGTGAAATCTTGTACCCTTCAGCTCTGGGAAACGTCCTTGAATCATTTTGATGTGTCTTCCCCTCTTTTCTGTTCTTTTTGCCCTTTCTGGAATTTATTATTCGGATATAGGATCCCCTGGACTGGCCCTTCAGTTTTCTTATTTTCTCTTTTCTGGTTCTCATCATTTTTTGGCTGAGGCTTTATCTTCTAATCCTTTTATTGAGTCCTTTTCATTTCTGCTATGATATTTTTAATTCCCTAAAGCTTTTCCCCCTCTAAATTATCTTTTTTTAAATATATAGTATTCTGTTCTTATTTAATGGTTGCAGCATCTTATCTCAGTATATTAATGGTAGTTTTGATTTTTTAATTGTTTGCTTCTTTTAAAATCTCTGTTGCTTTTGTGTATGTTGGGGGGAGGGCTTAAAAAAGAGAAATTTATTTTCTCACAGTTCTGAAGATTAGAAGTTCAAGATCAAGCTGGCAGCAGGGTTGATTTCTTCTCAGATCTTTCTCCTTGGCTTATAGATGGCTATCTTCTTCCTGTGTCATCACATGGTCTGTCCTCTGTGTCTCTGTTGCAGTTTTATATTTGCCTCGGTCTCTCTTTTTTTCGTAAGAGACTCTCTTCTGATAGCTCACGCTGCTTGTTTGGCTGTTCTTATTTGAGAGGGGAAGCATGTGGAATGGATTGGTCAACCCACAGGTGATATCTACGCAAACCTGCATTTAGGGGGATTTGGCTGGGCTGTGTTGTTTGTGAGACCCTCAATAGCAATATCTTTAGGGCTTTCCTTGTGGGCTGCTCAATTCTCTGTAGAATATTTCTTGGAGGATAAAGACTGGTTGCTAACTGTTGGGCTGTACCCTGCAGGCCTGCAACGCCTGTGCTTGCCCAGCTTTAAGACTGAAGAAAGAGCCCAGAGTCGGCAATAGAGACATCAGTTATAGGGGGCAATTTCTCTGGCTCATTAGTTACCAGGGGAACCAGCAGGGGTGCATGCCCTTCACTTCCCCTTTGATAAGCTATCAGGTGGAGATGTTCTGATCTAAAGACTAGAACAGTCACCAGCTGGGTCAGGGGCGAATATGTAGGAAGGTCAGTCATGTGAGTAGGGTTTAGGTGAAGCAGATGCTGCTCGTGCAGGGGATGTACAGTGAGCAAGAGATCAGTCATTTTGAGTGGCCTGACCATACATACACTGACTTCTAGGAGCCAGGAGGAAGAAGGTAGGAATGCCTAGCATTCAGTATGTCAATATTCAGTTAACATCTATGTTTACATTAAGTATCCTGACTCTTGACTGTGCCTGGTTAGCCTGATTCAGAGACCCTCTGTTTCATCCTCTCCGAAGAACACACTCCCCATCTAATCCTGGGTTCAGTAGCCTGACTGCGTAGAGCTGGGAGGGAAGGAGTTACACAGACTTTCAACCAATTTTCCTTAGGCACCCCTGCCTTTATGCCCCTGCTACCGCAAGTACCTGGTGATACCAGTTCCTTAGACTTTCATGGAACTGGGGCGTCAGTCAAGCTGCTTCTCAATTTTTATTACTGTTTATGTGTGTGTATGTTTGTGTGTGCATATGTTTGGGTTTTTTTGTTTTTTTGCGGTACGTGGGCCTCTCACTGTTGTGGCCTCTCCGGTTGCGGAGCACAGGCTCCGGATGCGCAGGCTCAGCGGCCACGGCTCATGGGCCCAGCCGCTCCGCGGCACGTAGGATCTTCCCGGACCGGGGCACGAACCCGTGTCCCCTGCATGGGCAGGCGGACTCTCAACCACTGTGCCACCAGGGAAGCCCCGTATGTTTGTTTTTGATGAACTATTTTAAAGTAAGTTGTAGCCCTTATAAGACTTTTTCCACAAAAATTTAAGCATGCATCTCGTATTAACAGGGACAGTCTCCTACACCACAATGCTATCATCACAGATCAGAAAATTAACGTTACTCAGTAGTATCATTTAATGTATAGTCCGTGCCCAAATGACCCCGATTGTTTCAAAATGCATCATATATTCCCAAAGTACTCATCAAAATGCCTCTGTGAGGAAGATTATACTTGTTCTTATATTGCAGATGACAAAAATAAGATTCCAAAATAGGAAGCATGAACCAGTGTGCAATAAGTATTGTATTTTGTCAGCCATCGTTGACGTATGGCTTCTTGTACCTACAGCCTTGGAAACCACTTGGGTTTTGAGCCAGCAACAGCAAGAGGGCCCCCGGTTTAGCAGCCCAGTAGGTCTGACTTGTTGCAGAGTGGCTCTCCATTCTACAGTTCTGTCGTTTGACTCCTATGCTTTGTTTTTAATATTGCTGTAATTTGGGGGGACTCACTCTTTCCTAAAAATCTAAATTTTTAGAGTTCACATGGTCCCTGTCAAAGTATAGTTCTTGGACTGCAGGATTAGGTGTTAGGCAAAGATAATGTTGGCATTTGCCTCTGTTTAGGATCACTGCAGTTAAATTTCTTTACCGCAGAATGGTTGGGTGCTATGTGCAAATCAGGCTAAGAATAACTCCGTTAGTTTGAGTTTTTTTGTTGGAGTGGATTATTTAAGGGTCTCAGGTATATTTCGTTTTAAACCATAATTAAAGTTTGGAGCTCCCGGTCAAAAAAACCTGAAAGTGGCCTCATGACTACCTCCCCTTCCACCTTTTCTCCTCCTTTCCACTAGACCTTTTAAAGAACCCTTTGACTCTGGTGACCACTAAATTGACAAAGAGGGGAGATCAGGGGCAATGGGAGCCCATGGAGAGGGAGGGAGGTAAGGACCCCTAGAGGGTGGGGGAGGGGTGGAACATACTTAAGTTCCTTAAGGATGCAGTTGCTGAAAGAATTTGTGAAGACCTAAACAATTGAATTTCAGCACTTTTTGGATCTGGGACACTTTCTCAGGCTGGTTTGCCTTTTAATAGTTCCTCATGCAGCCCTCAGGCAGGGAAGAGGGACCCATTCCAGCTCCTACATTTAACAAATCCTCTCAACTCTTTGCACCTGTAGGCTGACAGCTCTCTGTCCCCTCCCCGCCCACCCCCTCCCCTTATTGGCCTGTGCTCCTCCCACAGCCTCCAGCAGGTGTGGGCTGCCTACACTTAGAAGCGCCTTGGGCTTCTGAGAATGACAGGAGAACTGACACTCCTGGTCCCGGCTCACCAGGGTTCCCGTTAGCACCTGTAATCTTACAAGTCAGGGGAAAGCACTGCAGTTTGCAGTCTGCCATGAGCATTTATATCCACCTTCTATGTAGGTGTGCCGTGCACAGCTTTCTCTTTCTCAGCAGCTCTCCCCCTTCCCACGACAGCTCTGAGACGTGGGGCTGTTGTGTAGTGATAGTTATTTCCGTTCTGCCACTCGGGTTAGTTAGCTGATGTTCCGATTTACAGGGTTGTATAAAGTAGGAAAAGAGATTGAGGAAATAGGAAGTTTTGTCTTTCATCATTATCATTGTCAAAACAGAGTTCTCCTTATGTTTCTGAAACTTACAAAGCCTAGTTATTTACGCTCCAAGTATTTTTTTTTTTTGGCTGCACCATGCGGCATGTGGGATCTTAGTTCCCCGACCAGGGATGGAACCCATGCCCCCTGCAGTGGAAGCATGGAGTCTTAACCACTGGACCACCAGGGAAGTCCCCAGGTATTTTTTATTAATTAAACTTTTTACTGACATACTGAAAAGACACAGATCATAAAGAGTACCGCTTGATAAATTTACGCAAACTCCACAGACTCGGTAACCAGCATTGAAGAAGAAAGAAACAGGTCATTACCAGCGCCCCAGAAACCACCTTCCCAGGGTGACCACCGTCCTGACTTCTCACAGCATAGATTAGTTTCAGCCCGTTTTTGTATTTTATAGGAACCGAGTTCCAAGTATTCGACAAGTAAAACAAAACTGAATATATTTTAAAAAGAAAGGGACTTAGAAGCCCATATATACCTTTGGACTAGGGGAGGTCCAGGGTAAGAAAGAGCAGAATGCGAATGTCAAAGCAGTGTTTTTTCTTTCACTGTTTCTGAAACGGAAGGGTGACATTACAACAGTGAATCACATGCTGAGAGTGACAGAGGAGGCCAGAGGACCTGTGGAGAAAATCATAGTAATAGAAATGCACCTACAATTGCCACATCCAAAGAGGGTGTGTGTGTGTGTGTGTGTGTTCTGTTGCCTTACAGATTAAATTACAGCAACCTTCTGAGATGGGAGGTCTTGGACCCCCTTTTCCAGTCCTCATGTAGAGTGGGACCCCACCTTCCCAGCTGGTGATCCAGAGGAGCCAGGTCAGAAGCTGGTCAGGGCCCACCGTGCTGGGATGAGAGTCAAGGCCAGCCAGACCCCTTAAATATTCTAGGGGGTTTGTCTTCGTTGATTGGGTTGTTCTATGAAAATAGTCTTTCAGTCTTCAAGGGACTCTAGCAGTTTTCTCTAACAGGACAGATCTTGAAATCTGACTTTTCCAGTACCTTGGTTATACGCCAGTCACTGGCTAGTATTATGACACAAAACTTGAGGGAGGTAAGGTTCTCAAGTGAAGATTTAAACCCACTTGCAACATTCTCTGAATTATAAAATGAAGTGAATTTTACAAGAAAAAATTTTTACTCTTGTGCTTCAAAAAAGCCATTTTGCTCCACAGAGTGAAAGAACATTTTGTAGAACCTGACATGATAGAAATTGATGGCTTGTTTCGTTTTCCCTTGGAGAATTAAAAATGCTTCACACGCATCACTTTATATTTTAAGTAGTCCAATGAGGTATAGGTTTAAATGCGATACATAATTTAGTAAAGGTCAGTAGTAAAATGGAACTAATTTTTTATTATGCAAGCAATGACTAATTTTGCACTAGGAAAATAATGCCTTTTATCAAGGAGCAGTTAAGGGGATTTATCTTGCCATCCAGAGATAATTCAGTTATTCCCTTCTGGGTAAAAATTAGCATTGCAAAACCACATTTTCTATTTTATAAGATCGTTTATTTAGTACCCAAAACATTTCTAATAGTTACGGCATCTGTAAAAGCAGCCATTTACTTTGTCTGCGTTATTATTGTTTGGCAGACTTCTCAATCTTTGTTTCAGATGCAAGGTACCTGCAGAGTACAGACATTTTGAGATAAGAAAACCTTGAATCCACATTCAGTATTGAGAAGGTTATACTTATGTATTTCATCTTTCATAATTAAATGTAGAGCACTTATTTGCCTATATCATACTCTTAGATTTTATTGTTGCTATTAGTTTCATGGCCTAAGTCACATTCTTATGAATATTTTGCAACAAATTAAGGAGGCTGTAAAGTAAACCGACTCTTTATTAAACAAATATAACATAATTTATACAGATAGATGAGTGTTGTCTCCTTCAGAATAAACCCCTCTGAATTCGGGATCTTTTTTCCAGCAAGGTTGCCTCAGGATCTAGGGCCTTAGCTTTTGAGACTTAAAAGTAACGTGGAACCAAATCTGGTAAAGGGTGAGCAGCTTACCGAGATATGCTAGGGAGGGAGCTAGCATATCTTGAGTCTCCATAAGAAGACTTGTATATATATCAGTGTCCCTGCAAGAAGGGAACTGCTGTCTCCATTTGATAGCTGGGCAAGTTCAAAGAAGTAAATGGCCCACCCAAGTTCACATAACTAGTAAGTGGGTTTGATCTCAGAGTCATTTACTCTTCCTGTCTATTATGCTGATTATTTTATTTATGCTTTTTTAACTGTGTTTAGAAGAATGTATCTCTATAGTCATAAAACCGATTTTGGGTTTTATTTGGGTCTGGTTTATGAACCGTTTACAGATGTAAATGACCAAGAGGATATAAAAAATATTTTGAAAAATGTTACCGTTATTGAAATAAGCAGATTCTTGAGAGGAGAACACTAATATAGATGTCTGTGTTCTATTAATGTATATGAGAAAATGAGTGAAATTCTGTGTCATATATGATAGATGACCTCACCCATTTTTCTAAATTATCTGACTTGAATGTCACACTAGATTTTTAAAAAATTTGTTAATTAACCTATTGGATTGAGAGTCACTCACTTCACACAGTATGTAAGTGATTTGAGGAACTTTAACTTGATTACTTTTGGCTAGAGAGCTAGAAGCACTTGCTGCATAAGATTGTGCTTTCATAGACAGATAATCTTGTTGCCTTGGGCCACCAGGCAACACCACCAGGCAAAAAGTGGGAGTTTAGGCCCCTGTGAGGCTGCGGCCCCAGGTTGGGTTGGAGGCCACTGCCACCTGGCGGTTAGGCCAGAGGGTGCTCTGGGTGGCACAGTGCTTGGTGCAGGTGGTTTTAAGTCTTTAAGGAACTGGAATTTTGCTAGTAATGTCCCTTTTCTAAGGGTATCAGCATAGAATTTTTGAGATGTAGCAAATAAAACATTTTCATATCATAAGTCCAAGACTACTTATTGCTCTTCTGTTTTGTGACTTTTTAATCTACATTATTAAAAATTTTTTTATATCATTAAAAAGATACTTCTGTCAAGTCCAAAATATATAAAGGTAGTATTTAAATTCCACACAGTTCTTGGCACATGTGGGTGCCCAATAAATGTTTTCTGAGCTGAATCGAACACAAAAATTTACAAAGTATGTTGAATGTACTATACCATATTTTATAGTCTCTTGTAGAGATCTGTTTGCTGGCATGGGTAAACCTTTTTTTTTCAAATACACTAAGCAGGACAGTAGAGTATTTCATACAATATAATTGACAAAACAATGAAAAAGTGTTATATACCTGACACATTAAGCAAGGTGGGCCAACGAGACGGAGAACCAGGGGGCTGGGGAGAAGCCAGGCAGGAAGCCCTGTGCTCCTCTGGAAGTGTCAGGGCCAGCTCTGCGTGGTGAGTCTTATTCAAGACAAACTCATGCCAATCATTTAAAAAAAATCTCTTTCCAGAAACCAAAACCTCCAGCATCTCCTGCCACAGAAGAGGATCCCTGCCATTCCTTTCCAAAACCCCCAGTGGACCCCACGAAGATTAGAAGGATAAGCAGTGCCCGGGCGCGCTTACACAGGGCGGCCTCGCAGGGGGCTCTTCTGCCAGACATGACCCTTCCTCCTGCTCAGCGTAAGGCCACATAACATCCTTTAAAACCTGGGGGCAAGCATGTTTCTTGAGTTTGCACACAAGAGTTATTTTTATATGATGTTTTTCAAACTGCACATGATTTTTTATGTTAACTTCATTAATCTTGTGCAAAAGCTGGTTAAGAAACGTTTTATGGGTGTTTATTAAGGTTTTTTTAGAAAAAAGTTACTTGGGGCTTCCCTGGTGGCGCAGTGGTTGGGGGTCCACCTGCCGATGCAGGGGACGCGGGTTCGTGCCCCGGTCCGGGAAGATCCCACATGCCGCGGAGCGGCTGGGCCCGTGAGCCACGGCCGCTGAGCCTGCGCGTCCGGAGCCTGTGCTCCGCAACGGGAGAGGCCACAGCAGTGAGAGGCCCGCGTACCACAAAAAAAAAAAAAAAGAAAAGTTACTTGGTAGAAAAAGAATATTAGGATAAGTGTTCTTTAATGAATGCGTTTACCTATTGATATATTGGAAATCATTTCTAAATTAGAGTTCAAAAAGTTGTTAATTTCATTAGGCATATTTAAGATTCATATAATGTACGCTAAGCTTAGGTCTTTGAAAATACCTTTCTGATCCCATGTGAAAATGTAACCACAAGTTGAATGGGGCTTATCCTGTGGCCACAGAAGTGCTGGCATGTATCTAAACCTGGAAACAGAGAAGCTAAAAACCTCACATCCTAAGGAATGCCCCCAATAATTGGCATCACCCCCTGTCCAGGGCACACTAAGAGTTTTTCAAACTGTAGGAAATGTCCGATTAGTTGGATGACAATCGATTTAGTGGACCACACCAACATTTAAAACAATGAAGTAGAATAAAATAGAATGGAAAATGTCAGGGCACATTGCAGACAATAAATGCTAGTATGGCTTCAAGGACTTTACTTCAGTCACGTACACGTGTGTTCAGGATCATATTACAAGTTTACTATACATTATATTTACATTACAAATTTATCATTACTATATGTAGCCCCAAAAGTTAGAAATCCCCTTTAACAGGGGCTGATAGAATTGGCCCTCCTTCAGTCAACAGGATTGATGAAGAGGAGGGATAGGTTTACAGTCAGAGAGAGGAGAAAATCTGAAGATGATCCCCAAAGTTACAAGCCACCACCTTACGATCCTACTTGTTGGACATACAAGCCTTTTCTTTTAATTAGTCACCAACATTTAAATGTAGAAGATCTCATGGAAGAATCTAGATGTATGACTTTTTGTGAAAAATTGGAAGATCTGGCAAGCGCTGGGCCCGCTTTCTGTGCAGCCCCCATGGGGAGTGATTGAGCTGAGTAGCCCCCAGCCCCATTAGCCCGGGATATGATCTGCAGTCCCCATGTCTCCCCCGCCCACTGCACTCATTTTCCTGTCTGGTCCCTAATGATCCCTGATGCAGCTGAAGAGGTACAATCAAGGAGAAAGGAAAAGACAGAGACAGCGCAGGGTGTGCGTGCCACACCTCGATGGCGTACGGAGTGTGTAATTAGGCAATCTGCCTTACCTTGATGTCCCAGTTTGTTTCTTTTCTAACAGTCAATCAGGTATTTATTGAGCCCCTACTAACTGCCAGGTGCCAGTCTAGGCCAACAGAGTCCTGCCCTCAAAGAGCTCGTGAGGGGAGACAGGCAATAAACTGGAAAGCCAAGAAGTAAGACAGCAGTTGGGTTCTGAGTGCTAAGAAGAAGGTGAGCTAGATGCTGGGCTAGGGAGTGACTGTGGCAGGAGGAATCGTGTCACCTCTGGAAGGTGTCCTTGAGGAGGTGGCCTCTGAGTTGAAATGTGAATAATGAGGAGAAGGCAGCCGGGTGGAAATCTGTAAACACAGTGCCCAGGCTGAAGCTGAGGCCGGAGATGGGCGCAGACTCGGCTGGTGGACCCCAAGGCCCATGTGGCTGGAAGGGAGAGGGAGCTGAGGACACAGGGCCCAGTCAGGGCCGGGCCAGGGGGGACATGGCCAGGACTTTATTCTTCCTGCAGTGAAAAGCCAGGGCAGGGTTTGAGCAAGGGAGAGACATCATCTGATTTCTGTTTCTTAATAGTAGCTGCACGTTTAGACTCACCCGGGGGACTTTTCAGATGTTGCACCACCAGGGCCCCAGTCAGACCAGTTACATCAGAAAGAATTGGTACTTACGGGAGCCGAGTCCTTGCCAAGGTGAGAGGCAACGGGCTCGGGAGCCACGGTGCAGGGTGAGGTCAGACTCAGATAGGAACAGGGTCACTTCTTGTAAACAGGATGGCAGAGCCGGAGTGAGGGTTGCTGAGCTGTTGTTTATCAGATGTTTTTGCTTCTGAGCCTGAATGCCGCACACATTTAACTCTCGGTGGCTTCCATTTGAAAATCCTGCTGCTTGCTGAGCTGTTGCCATGTGTGTGAAGGTGACAGGAGAGACAGATGTTTCCCCACCAGCCAAGGCATGTCCCTGTTTCTGTTTTTCCATCCACCGTGTTGGCAGTTGCCCCCTTCACCACTCCCATCATCCCTGGGGTCTGCGTCAGCACCCAGGAAACAGAGGCAGTAAAAAGTCATTGTCTTTTAAAAGCACACATCACCCAATTTAAAAAACCATTCTAATGCTCCAGCCTTGGACTCATTTTCCTTTGTACAGGAGCTCCTGGGCTTGTTTCAGAGTCCCTATTGTTTAGAAAAGGTATCCTTTGTTGGGTAACAGGCTATAAAGGCCTGTGGTGGAGACTGAGACAGAGGGAATGTCCCTGCCCCTGGTGTGAAGTCATTAGTAGCTGACACCTCCCCAGGCAGGGCTGGTTTGTTGCCGTGGCAGGTTTGGAATTCCTGTTTGAAGAAAGTGAAAGAAAAGATGTGTGTCTTCGTGTTTGTAGGGCCAGCAGTTTAATCACTTGTGTTCAAATAGGGTTTTTGGCTGGAGGTGACCGTGTTGCTAACGCCCCCCTTACTCCAGCTGGACGGAGACCGCAGTGCAGGCTCCACCTTCTCACGGTCTCTTTCGTCTTAGCCGCCATGGACAGGCTTCCTATGTGGGCTTCCTAAATATCCCCGGGTCTGTATTCTCCATCCCAACACTGCCCCACTGCTTTTATCACCTCTTGCCTTGTCCCTGGTCATCCAGCGCTCCTTTCCTGCTCCACCCTCCGCTTGCTGGGGGGCTGCAGGTGGGTCAGCACAAGGACCCTGGCCCTTGGAGCAGCCAGCAGCACGTGGGCACCAAGCGCCCACGCAGACATGGCTGTGAGCAGCAGCCTTGTCCCTTCATCCCAGTGGACCATGAAAGACGATGGTTTTCTCTCCGTGTGCCATAAGGGACAAGAGGTCAGGAAGCAAATAAAAATTAGATTTGCATCATCTTCTTGCTGAAAACCTTTCAGAGGGCCCCCTGTGCCTAAAGGAGAGCTTGCCAAACAGTTCCAGGGAACACTTTTGGCAAAAATATTAATAGCTTTTCCTTGGAGGAAGGGTCCTGTGCTCAACCTGTGCCTACTTCCCCTCCCTCTTGGAGAGCCACAGTGCACGTGAGCATAGTAAAGGGTGGGGAAGGCCACCTAGTAAAGTCACCTGTTTCATTTAAATTCAGCCCAGCATTTTACAAACCTACTTGACTGTGGAATCTGTCTTTTGGGGAACACAGTTTGGGAAACACCGACCTAGCGCAGAAATTGGCAAACTTCTTCTGTAAAGGGCCAGAGAGTGAATGTTTTAGACCTAGTGGGCCACAGAGTCTCTGTTCAACCTACTCAGCTCTGCCATTGCAGCAGACTGATTTGTGGCTGCTAAAATTTGAATTTCATATAATTTTCACATGTTACAAAATATTTTTTTTTTTATTTTTTTTTTTTTTTTTTTTTTTTTTTGCTCAACCATTTAAAAATATAAAAGCCATTCTTAGCTTGCAGGCTATACAGAAACAGGCGGCAGGCCAGATTTGGTGGGGCTGCAGTTTGCTGACTCCTGGTCCAGGGGATGAAGTCTTCACTGTGCAGCGTGCATAGTTCTGCCCCAGCCTAACATTCCAGGCCCTTCTCGCCCCTCTCCTTTGCCTGCCTACACCCCCTGCCTCTGGTCTGCGCACCAGCAATACGGAACCCTTACAGTTCCCCACACCCATCCTGCTGTTTCATGCCTCATGCAGTCTGCTATATAATTCGCTGGACACAGGCATAATGAGAATGTGGAGCTCTTTGTTCAAAAATTGTTTAGAATTTCAAGATGGCAACAGCAAATCATTAAACCAAGTTCAAGGCCCTTCTAAGCATGGGGTCCTGCTTGACTGTACAGCTTCGACACACTTGAAGCTGACTCTCACGCCAGACTTTTGTTCCCTTTTCTCAGAACTCTTTTTTGGCCTCCTATTAACTCTTTGGAATGCTTTTCAGGCTCCATCTTCTCTATGAATCTTTCCCTGACCAACTCCAACCCCTCAGGACTCCCCTGCTCTCTTACTCGTCCTTACCTGGCACAGACCACACTGTAGTGAATCTCTGTCTAGACGCATCTGCCTCTCTGTTTCCCCTACTAGACTGAACAACTTCAGTAGGAAAAGTGGTTTTCTCTATTTGAAGCCCGAGAGCATGAAACAGGGTGTAGTCTATAGTAAGTGCCAAAGAAAATATCTGTGAAACAGGACAGTTCCTACACGGTAAGGCTATTGGTTGTAGAATCCTTTTGAAGTGTACCATGATCTGTTACAAAATTAGTACAACGTGCTGCACATATTTTCCAGAGAGACCTAGAGCATCGTTACTCATGTTCAGTTGAATGGTGGACATCTAGCAGGAGTAAGAGTGAGCCCCGGGGCCACTCTTTTTTTTTTTTTTTGGCGGTACATGGGCCTCTCACTGTTGTGGCCTCTCCCGCTGCGGGGCACAGGCTCCGGATGCGCAGGCTCAGTGGCCATGGCTCACGGGCCCAGCTGCTCTGCGGCATGTGGGATCTTCCTGGACCGGGGCACAAACCCATGTCCCCTGCATCGGCAGGCGGACTCTCAACAACTGCGCCACCAGGGAAGCCCCCCGGGGCCACTCTTCGCTGTAGTAATAACTGACAGCTCGCTCCAGTAGATTGTGAAGACAGAGGGGCTGCAGCTCCTCCATCCACAAGTGGGGTTGCATTTTTCCCTCTAGAACAGAAGCTCCATGGCGGCTGGGACTTCTCAGTTCACCACTGGACCACCAGCCCCTGCAACAGCATCTGGCACGTGGCAGTGGATGCTTCATAAATATTTGTGGCGTAAAAGAAACGAATACTAAAATATAAGGACAGGCTAACAGTGCTTTGTAATCTAAAATGAAGTATGTGCTTTGTAATTCAGACCTAAAGATATTTAAGGTTGTCTGGTGCTGTGGAGAGAGCCCTGGACTAGAAGTCAGGATTCGTGGGTTCCATTAATAATAATGATCATAACTTCTGGGTTTTGAGTGTGCTAGCACCACAGAAGTCACTTTACCAGGCCATTATCACTTGGGACCACTTGAGGAAGGGGAGAGAAGCTGAGTGAGCTGCCTGCATCACACAGCCTGTACTTGACCCCAAGTCTGATGGAATGCCAAGCCCATGCTCTCCCCACCATACAGTCTCGGCTCTCCCCGAACCTGCTCTGTGACCTTAGACTGGTCACCTTACCTTTGGGTTCTCCATTTTCTCATCTGAAAAATGAAGGTTAGACTAGCCAATCTCTAAGGTTCCTTTCTGTTGTAAAATTCAGTGTTTAGAAAGCACGGAGCTTAGAGGAGCAGACGAGGTGGATTTATCGTTGGTTTTTATTGGTTTGATGGTTCAAGTGCAGAAAAGGAAACCTTGAATCATTTTGGAAAAGCTTGCAAAACTATTTCTCTATATGAAGCTCATCCCTCTTGCCCCTTAGAAAAACATATTTTATCACAGACTAGAGTATAGTAGCAGCATCGCGGGTAAGCTCTTCCTAATGTCAATTTAATGATGAAGAAACAGTGTTGTATTTTAAGTCTAAGGATCTGTAGCCATAAACACAGTAGTTTTACGTGTTTCAGAGACTGGACTTCTTTTTTGCAACTTTATCTTATTCCTTTTTAGAAAGCCTTCTAAGTGTTTCAGTGCCCTCCTGTGTCCCCGCCTGGGAGTCGTCTGCTGGGCCTCCAAGAGCCGGCCCCTGCTTCTCTGATCACCTTTCTCCTCCCCTTCCCGTCACACACTCCACTTGAGCATGCCAGGCACACTCCTGCCTTTGGGCCTCCGCACCAGCTGTTCCCTCTGCTGGAAATACTGTCCCTCATCATCTGGTGGCTTGATGCCTTACCTCCAGTAAGGGTTTGCCTGCCATGCCCACCTGTTCAAAATTGCTACCTGCCCCAATTCCCAATCCCCTTTTACCCTTCTCCACTTTTCTACTTTTGCTTTTTTTCCATAGCACTTATTATCTATATACTTCATTTATTATGGTCTGTTACTTATTGTCTATTGTGTAAACAGGTGTATTGTTAGGATGTAAGCCCTATGAGGGCAGGGATCTTTGTTCTGTCACTAATGCATCCCAAGTGCTTAGGACAGTGCCTGACATCAGGAAGGTACTCAGTAAATATTTCTGAATGAAAAGTTACTAACATGATCAAATTCAGGAAGAAGAATTGTTATGGGACACAGAAGTATTTATGTGGACTTAGGTAGTTCATAAACCTCAATTAGAGTATTTACCTACAGGTAGACTCAAAGCTAATAGAGCTAAGAGTCTATTCATTTTTACCTGCTGTATTGATGATGTCAAACCTAAAATAGTGGTGAGGTCTTGCATACGTTCAGGGAGGCTTTATCCATACAATTCCAGACTTGATCACTATAAGTCATATGTAGTTTTTTTTTTTTTTTTTTTGCGGTACACGGGCTCTCACTGTTGTGGCCTCTCCCGTTGCGGAGCACAGGCTCCGGACGCGCAGACTCAGCGGCCATGGCTCACGGGCCCAGCTGCTCCGCGGCATGTGGGATCCTCCTGGACCGGGACACGAACCCATGTCCCCTGCATCGGCAGGCGGACTCTCAACCACTGCGCCACCAGGGAAGCCCCATATGTAGTTTTAAAATTGTATAAATTCTTGGATTGAAAAAAATATATTGAAAGGTAGTGATTCCTAAAATAAGAAATGCTTTGACAAAACGTTTCCTTGGTTATTACAGCAAAGAGAGTGGAATCCAAAGAAACAGTTACGATGGGGGACTCTATGGTGAAAATACATGGGATTTATTTAACAGAATCAAATGCCATTGGCCACTTGAGTCACCCACCTCAGCTAACGTATGACGGAGACTTCGGTGAAATCAAGGAGCAAGAAATTTTCAAAGGGGCAGCATCCTTGCCATCTCATCTCAGAAGGGGAAGGTCAGTATTCTTTTCATTTAACTTTCCAGTCAGGACAACTATGTCATTTACCAGTTTGCTCTCTGTCTTATGTAGATGATTGATTTGCATTTTCCCCTTTTATGTAAACAAAATTTAAGTTAATGATGCATGAATAGGGAGAGATGTCTTCTCACAGCTGAATGGGGTTGATTTTACATCTCCCTCTTTAATCCTCAGGAAAACAGTCATACCTGCCAAAATGCTGCTTTGATAGGACTGTCAGAATAACGTCTCTGCTTTATTTGGGCTGTTCTAGCAAGCGCTTGAGTGATGACTGATCATTCTGTTTGTGTTACTTGGGATTCTTGCCCGGGCTGGAATGTCTCATTGCCTCCCGTTAGGTTAGTTCGCTGTTGTTGACTCCACCAAAGAGTGGACACTTGACTTATTTTATTCTGCGGTAGAAACTTGGATTAGAATATTTATTTTGGAAACTAATAGTTAAAACAGGAGAGTCCTGTGGATTTCTCTTATCTATGATATCTCACTACTAATCCCTCATAAAATGAATGATTGAGGATTACTCTATTTCATACCATGTTCCTAGATAAGGCTTTTTCCACCCCAGTCTGTGATCCTTTCACCCCCATCCCATCTAGGAACCCCTAAATTCATACCGTGTTCCTGTGTAGGGCTTTCTAGGCTTCCCCTAGGAAATTGAGGAGCAATTTTCCTACCATATTAAGAAGTTGTAGAGAATGTTCACTGTATGGACTGTGTGAATTCTTACACTGGTATTTCCCTAAAGAAGCCTTGACTAACTGGGGAACCAGGGTGGGGAACAGAGCAGGCTCTGTTTTCCAGTCCCAGCCAGTAGTGATGCTAAGATAGGCAGAAGGTCTTGCACTGGACAGGGGCACTCAGTTAAGAGATATTTTTCTACGACTTTCCATTGGGTCATTGTGGGCAACTACCCAGTTCGAATTTGCTTAACAAGATTAAATTCCATGGGCCATTTTAAGACCAAATGCTTGTTGCCCTCACTTAGATTTGGGTCTGACTTTGGCTTGTCCACATGCTGTGTGCTTAAAACTCCTCCCACCCCTACTGGCTGCTTGGCAGCGGGTTAGTTTAGCTGAACTGACCTTGTCTGCTGACACAGCCTGAAGAGCTTTGCACACACAGAATTTATATTAGGCAACCTAGTAGTCCTTGTAATGTCGCTTTGCATTCAGAACATTTTTTAAATTAAAGTAAAAATGAAATGTCTCCTTAAGTGGAAGAGGACTTCAAATTGGGACTTTGGGAGTTGAGCACAAAACATCAAACTAGCCATTGCGACAAATCTTTTCCAGTTAGTGAATAAGAATAGGCTGCGGACCTCAGAGCTTAAACATAAAAGGCAGCAGCAAAACTTGTGTTTCTTTCAGCACTGAACTGAAAAGGAAACATTTATCTTGCTGCACCCATCCTTACAGTAATTAAAGTTGACTAGGAAAAACCAGACAAGAGCTGTTTTCTTTTTTCTTTTTTCTTCTTGCAAGCCTTCAGATGTTGCAGAATAATCTGGCAAGCCAGGGTTCATTATGTCTTCCTCAGTCTGGGACAGCAAAGGCATTTTCAGTTACATATTTTATCCCACGAACAGCAAAGGAGAAATCAGTTAGGGGCTAGAGGCACTTCTTCCTGACTGTCCAAAATTATGAGGCACTGGCGGCAGCACTAATTGTTTTCTTTTTGCCTTGTTAGGATGGCTTTTGCATCGTATAGTGATTGCGTCTGTTTTGGGTTTGCCATACACCCTGGCAAGTTTAACTTCCAGTAACATTTTGGCTTTCGGAATCTTCACCTCCTTTAGTCATTGGATGGAACTTTTGCTGAGGTGATTCCCCCACAAAATATTTTTATACAGTAGGATTAAAACAAACCGGAAAATGGAAACTATTCGCAGTTCTTTCACTAATTACATTTGTGAATCAGTCTGGAACACTTGATAGTTGTTTCTGGTAAACATTTAAGTGAATAATTCCAAGAAATGATCTTTGCTCTGCAGTGGAGTATTCCCAGTCTTGATGCTAAAGCCCTACCCTCAATTAACATGTTTCCATGTTTACACCAGAAAGTGGAAAACGAAGACTCTTGTCAGTGAACTGGGCTGGCAGGAGAAGGGAGGGAAGGGATTGCGTAAGTGGAAGAGGGGGCAGCAGGAACCGACAGTGGGCTGAGGGCTGAGAAGGAGTGCGAGCAGCTTGTGTAGGGGACAGAGGAAGTGAGGTCACGCTCCCCGCGCAGGGTCCTTGCTGCCAGTCCAGCGTGGGAGCCTCCACCTTCATGTCAGGACTTCTTGGGCCAGGGAGAGAAAGGAGTAGTTTAATTCAATGAAACCACATTGATTTTAGGGAAACCTATAATTTAGAATAAGCTCAGACCTGGGATGGACTGGAGTTTAACTTTATGCTGGTCATGATGGAAAAAGGACTTGCTGGGCTTCCCTGGTGGCGCAGTGGTTGAGAGTCCGCCTGCCGATGCAGGGGACACGGGTTCGTGCCCCGCTTCGGATAGATCCCACATGCCGCGGAGCGGCTGGGCCCGTGAGCCATGGCCGCTGAGCCTGCGCGTCTGGAGCCTGTGCTCCGCAACGGGAGAGGCCACAGCAGTGAGAGGCCCGCGTACCGCCAAAAAAAAAAAAATGCTGAGCAAGGCATCATTGCAAGCAAGGTGGGCGGGGGGCGGGGAGGAAGCACTCTCTCACTTTCCAGAAGAGAATGCAATCTCTAGCCCCTATTGAACTGTCGTCTTCAAACAGCGTGCCAGTTACGACAGTCTGTGTGTCCGTTTGAGGATTCAGTCAAGGTTTGGCAGGCCTGCTCTTAACAACACTCTGTCTTCTCTTACTTTATGTTGCCATGTTTTGAAAATAGCTTCCATTAGAATATGTCTGTGTGTATATCTCCATCCATCATCCATCCAGTGGTTCTATCTGATGAACCCCTTTATACATCTGCTTTTTAAAACCTTTTAAGGCTTTCTGTATAAACATTGTTCAAACTCTCGTGGTTTGGAAATGTGATTTTTAGGAGGAAAGCCCAACAGCATTCAGTTGTGGAGAGTCAAGAACTCTTTGTTGGGGGACCAGAGTCTGTGGATTTAGGATTGGTTCTCTCTCAGCCACTTGATTCAGCTGTATGTTCTTTGACAAGTCTCTGAACACTTTCAGGGAGTCAGTTTTCTAATCTATAAAGTGGAAAAAACTGTGCTCCTTCACTTCCATCTCCTCCCAGCCCTCACTATAGGCTGTGGAATGATAGCTGTTGGTTTAGAGGTGGGTACATGATCCAAGCCAGACCAATTGAATCCTTCCCTGGGACTTTTGCCAAAGCCTTTGGGGAAAGTGCTCTTTCTCCAAGTTCACAAGCTGTAAAGATGATGTTGACTTGGAGCCAACAGTGGCTATTTCATTGCCTTGTGGAGGGTGAGTCTGTCTGGGAAGTGATGTAGAAACAAACAGAGCCGAGGAATGGAGACAGTGACTGAGTTCAAGGATGACATATAAACCCCTAGATCCAGCTGTGCCTGAGGCCACCACATCCACACTGCAGACTGCTCTGTTTCATGAGCCAATATGTTCCTTTTTCTTTCTCTCTCTCTTACCCTCTTCTTCCTTCCTTCCTTCCTTCCTTTTTTATCTTTCTTTCTTCTTTCCTTTATTGATTTATTTTGACAGGAACAGCTTATGGTACTTAAGATTAGGTTTATGTCACTTGGAATATTGCAACCAAAAGAGTCTAGTTAACCTACTAGACTTTATGAAATATAGATGAGGACAGCGGGGTAATTTGAGAGCAGACACCTCCTCAGACTCCAGCAAGAAACAAATTTCACTAAAAGCGAGTCTCTTAGTTAAGAAAGGTGTATCCAGTAGTCTTTAATGAAAGAAATGACAGGAGAAGTGGGGAAGCCACAGTAGAGGCCCCCTTCAAGATCCAGAGTGTGGGGAATTCCCTGGTGGTCCAGTGGTTAGGGCTCTGTGTTTTCATTGCTGAGGGCCCAGGTTCAATCCCTGGTCAGGGAACTAAGATCCCCTAAGCTGTGCGGCACGGCCAAAAAAAAAGAAAAAGATCCAGAGTGTGAAGTGACACGGGGGAATGGAGCTGAGGGTGACACGCTCTCCTCGTTTCCTGTGATCCAGTCAGTTGGTGTGTGTGTTTATGGGGGAGGGAGTTTGATAGATTAGAACCCAGGGAACCTAGCCTGTAAAGGGGCTTTTCTGTGAGTCATGAAACCTGGTACATACAAACCAAGGGAACACACACTGCAGGTCAAGAAAAATAACAAGACCTGGTGGATGGATGTTCAGGAAAACTAAAGTTGAAGCTGCCGAGCACCCCAGTTCTCTCCCTCCATGGACCATTTTCATTCTTCAACAAATACATGGCTCTGTTTCAAGATAAGTAATGTTAGCACAAGAGTTAACTTGGAACTTGAGTATGGGCTTTGTAAGGAACATAACAAAAGACAGATGAAGGAAATGGATCGCAAAAGGAACTACCCTCCAAGAATAAGGAGAGTTAAAACAATTGTCCATACTGTCAAAGAAATTACAGATAATGTTGTTACCCTCTTTTTAAAAAAAGAGGAAAAGAGCTCTTTGTTGGGTTATAAGAATTCAAATTAGAGATTTTAAGCCCACATAAAGAATGCAAATATGCTCACAGTTCTCAAAAAAGAATGAAAGAAAAATGTATAAACGTGGAGAGAAAAGCCACATTAGAAATTAAAAGTGAGAATAAAAGCAGCTGAAAATGCAATCAAACATGGTGGATAAGCTAGAGGAAATCATACATAAAGAAGTGAATAAGAAAATAGAAAAATGATCAGAGAGATTGAGATAGGTGTGGAAGGAATGGCACTCGCATCCCTGAAGAGGAAAGGCATCCTCGTCCTCCCCCTCCCCGTCCTCCATCTTACTTTGACTAAGTGCTAGGCACTCTTCCAAGTGATTTACATGTATTAACTCATTTAATATTCACAACAACCCACTGAGAATGGCAGAGAGAATGAAAAGAAAAATATCAACATAATAGAAGACAACTTTCTGAAATAAAGATTTGAATTTGAAGCTCAAATGGACACATCATGTCCCAACAAAATTTGATACGGAGTCATCCACACTAAGATGTCTCCAGTAGCGCTCAGCACCGGAATACTACCCAGTACGTAGTACACACTCCATTAGCAATTGTTGATTGGGTGGGTAAATGCGAGAAGGTATCCTATGGCCATCAGGCTGATCAAGCAAGTCACACAGAAGGAAAAAAAGGCAGGCTGCCTCTGGCTCTGTTAGAGCTCCTCTCAGTGCCACAAGACAGTGGAGCAAGGCTTATGAAGTCCTAAGTACAAGAAGGATAACCCAAGAATTATATTGCCAGCCAAGTTCCTTCAGCAAAAAGGCAACAGACATTTTCAAATGCGAATGGATTTGGGAACCGTGGTACTCATGCGCTTTCTAGAAAACTTTTTGACAACAAAATGGTGAGTCAAAATTCAGAACTCAAATGGAGAAGCTATGGTAAAAGCATTCATGGTGAGTACTGACTTTGTTTTCATACTGAATTAAAGGTAAACAACTCAGGGGCTTCCCTGGTGGCGCAGTGGTTGAGAGTCCGCCTGCCGATGCAGGGGACACGGGTTCATGCCCTGGTCCGGGAAGATCCCATATGCTGTGGAGCGGCTGGGCCCGTGAGCCATGGCCGCTGAGCCTGCGCGTCCGGAGGCTGTGCTCCGCAACGGGAGAGGCCACAGCAGTGAGAGGCCCGCATACCGCAAAAACAAAACAAAACAAAACAAAACAAAACGTAAACAACTCTGAAAACGATGGTTACGGAACAGAAACCTTGACAGTGTAATATTAGCATAAAGAACCAAAACTGGTACTTGGGAGGAAGTGTGAGTACTAATCGCTTCACTTCATAGTAGGGAATAGATTAGTCAGTAGCTACAGTCTGAAATTGAAATATATAGTTAAAAAAGAGTGATTTCAGCCTGCTAATGTTTTTCATTCTTTTCTTAACTTTAGAGAGATCTTTTAGAAACTAATGTCTCTTGTGAAGACCCATTCATCTGAAGTTCTACAATTCCTTCAGTTTCACCTCAATTTCTGTTTCTCTGTCATATTCAAGTAAAATTTATACTTCATACTTTTTAATTACAATGACACGTATGGTATGATCCCATTTATATGTATCTTTTATCTGCCCTTCCCTCCAAGTCATCCTTCTGTTCTTTCATTCTTTTATCTTTTCATCTGAATATATGCAAAATATGTCTGGAAGGATGTTTGCCACACATTAACGATATTTATTTCTGGGTGGTGGGATCTTAGATGGTTTTCTAAATCTTCTTTGTACTTCTTATATTGCCTGGCCTTAAAAAATAATAAATATATCATTTTTTCAAAAATAATGAAGTCATTATTCTTTTAAGAAATTAAGTAAATGTGGCTGAGAAACTTTGCATTCGGAAAAGACAGTCATCGATCAAAATGACTTTGTACAATCCCACCTTATTTGACAGCTTCCATTCGATAAGAATTTGTTGATAAGCAAAGCCCTGCACTAGCGGGGTTGGGAGATACACAAATGGACCCTGTCCATGAGAACCTTACCAGCATGTCAGGCTCTGAGGCTCAAGAGCGGTCCCTAGACCAGCAGCATCAGTATCATGTGGGAGCTTGTTAGAAATGCAGGATCTCACGCTCCACCCCAGACCTGCTGAATTAGAATCTGCATTTTTATAAGGTATCCAAGTGATTTGAATTCACACAAAGTTTTAGAAGCACTGTTCAATGATTGACTCTAATGCTGGAGGAATGAAAGGAGAATTGAAAGAAAGCGCCTTGGGAGTTTAGAGATGAGAGCACCTAACTCTGACTTAAAGATCAGGGAAGGTTTCCTGGGGTCTGTGGAGTCTGGGATGCCCCTTGAGGCTGGTTTTCAATAGAGGTGGGGCTCTGTGTTCTTTGCTAAAGGAGCAGCATAAGCAGGGGGGATTTGACTTGGTGGTGGCAGGTTCAAAGAAAGGCAGATGGCCCAGTGTAGCGGAAGCATGGGTCCTAAGGCTGTAGACTGCGTGGAGTGCTGAGGGGTTCTCAGGAGAGTGACGCTGGCAGCCGCGTGAAGGACGATTGGAGACGGGAGAGCAGTAGCAGTTCTGGTGGGAGATGGTGATGTGTGAGCTGGAGCAGCCCACTAGGACATTGGGATGGAGAGCAGATTGTGGAAACTGGTGTGTAATCATTTCCACAATAACGCCACGGAAGAGGGTAGTGCCAGCAACTCTCCCCTGTGCTGAAGTGCCCGTAGCGGCCGCGGTGAAAAGTTACAGCGCTCTTCACGTGAGGCGCCTTGAAACTGGAGCTGTGAAGGTGAAGGGGAGCATGAAACTGTGGGCTTTTACTCTAAGCTAAGGGAATTTAAGCCTAACTAAGTTAAGCTAATGTGGTTAGCTACAAAGCAGTGTCTAATCAAGTTTCTGCATATAGAACTTGAGTAATAACCAGTTAGTGATCATTGAAAAAGGTACAAGAATATATGCATAATCTTTAAAAATGTATATTTTAAATCTTGGACCACCAACCCAAGGCTATGGTTACCTTTGAGAACTTTATCAAAATTTTGATCTTAGGACCATTCCTTTAAAATCATGTTCTTTCATTTCACTGTGTTTCTATTTAACCATTTAAGTAGAATTCTATTTTAGTGTTAGTTATTAAGACAGTACTAATGTCTAGAAACTGTGTATCTGGTGTTTCAGGCTGTGAAGACATGATAAAGGGACCACCACCTTTTGGTGGTGGTACTCTTAAATTGCAGTAAAAAAAAAAAAATCAAAGAGACTACAAAGCAGGGGCCAGCAAACTAAGGCCCATGGGCCAAATCCAGCCTATTACCTGTTTTTATAAATAAAGTTTTATTGGAACACAGCCACGCCCATTCATTGACCTACTGTCCCTGGCTGCTTTCACACTATAGCCACAGAACTGAGTAGTTGTGACAGAGACTGAGTGACTGCAGAGCCTAAGATATTTACTACCTGACTGGAATCTATACAACTTGAGTCTAATTCTAAAAATGAAGTGTCATCTTCTTAGGGCAAGGAAAATGTTAGCTCAAATTTCCTAAATTTCTTTTTATCATATATATCCTTTAAAATTTCCTTTTCCATTTTTTTACATGTAATTTTTTCCCAAATGGAAATAAATTTATTATATATTTTTTCTTAATTCCAGATCCCACCGTTTAGTCTGCTTCTTAATATCTTTTTAGCTATTGCTCCAGAGAAGGAGTCAACAAACTATAGCCCTGGAGCAAGATCTGGCCAGCCATCTGGTTGTTTGTTTGTTTGTTTGTTTGTTTTACAGCCCTTAAGCCGAGAATTTTTTTCTGCATTTTAAAATCATTACATTTTAAATGGTTACAAAAGTACCTACATTAATAGCCTCTGTTTTGCCACTTGGCCCACAAAGTGTAAAATATATACTGTCCGGCTCTTTAAGAAAAAGTTGCTGACCCCTGACTAAAGAACCTCAGTCATAATAATTGGAAGAACTGTCTGAATTATAGCAAAATCTGAATTTTGCAATACTTTTAAAGAAATATACTTTTCTTTCTTTGGAGTATAAATGATCCAGAAGTAGATGCTGCCAATGTGACTGACGCATGTATGGGCAGTAGTAACTCAGTCAGTGTGTGACGTTGCCTTGGCTACAGAGCTTGGTTCTGGTTGTTCAGAGTGAAAGATGGGACTCTTGTTAATGATTGGGAAGAGAGGACCTTGTTTTTGCTCTGAAACATATGGGCTACAGCAGAGAGACCTGGGAGTGCCATACCCACTATGCTTTCCTCAGGACTCCAACCTGATTACAGATGGAACCAGAGGAAGGGCAGAGCTAAGAAAATTGCAGAAAGATGGAGCCAGTGCCCTGATCACACCACACCTAAAACCCACCCCTAGTGCTTGACTTTTGGGTTACATGAGCCAGTAAATTCCATTTACTGTTTAAGTCAGTTAGAATCAGGTTTCCGTTATTTGTAGATGAAGATATCCTAATGAAATGGTCTTATTGGGGCTTTAAGAAGGATTTCACAAAAGAGCTTTAAAGAATATTTTCTGGAATTGTTTTATTCTTGGTACATCAAAAGATATTCCAAAAAAATTTAATTATGGTCTTTAACAGCGTGGAACAGAAAGCTGAGAAGAAGAACAATTATACTGGATGTTTGAATCAAGATCTAGAAACATTTAATAGACAGAAACCCTTTGCCAAGTATAACACTGAAATTTAATAAGAAGGAGTCCAACGTAGATGGGGGAAATCTGCCTTTAGCTGCATATGGAAGAAAAGACGAGAATTGACCAACACTGTGATGTGACCACCAAAACCGCTCACGCAGTTTTAGGCTGCATCATTTAGAAGCTCTCCTCTTTGCTCCTCAGGCCATATCTTTAGCTCAGTGCTGGGTTCCAGACAAACGGACACTCACTCTGAGTAACTGAACAGGCTGACGAAGAGATTTGATGAGGAACAGTTGAAGGGACTGGAGTTTGTTAACGACAACAGTGGTGACAGCCATGATAATAGTAAACACTTGCTGAGTATTTACTGTGTGCCTGGAACTGTGCTAAGCGATTCCACATCACGTCGTTTAATCCTCACGACAGCCTTACGTTGAGGGGCACTGTTATTTACCACCCCCTCATCTGCAGATAAGGAAACCAAAGCTTAGGTTAAAAACTTAACCCAAGGTCACACAGCTAAGAAGTGGCGGAACCATGGGATTTAAGCCGTAGGAGATGAACTTAAGTGGTGACCACGACGTATTTAAATATTTGAAGGATGGCCAAGAGGAAGAAGTATAAAGATTTGTTTCATTAGTAGAGCCACGATCAGTGGGTAGAATTTACAGTGAGACAGTTCTTCTTTGAGTACAAGGGCATCTAGTCTTGAGCAGAGAGGGAATTTCTTTTCTGGATGCCTCTCTCCCCACTTCATGCTTTCTGTGGGTCCTGAGCTGCACTGCTCCACAGAAACCCTTTTAGGCTTACCCTCTCCAGACCGGACGGTTCTTCCTCCGTCCTCATCTTCCTGGACCTGTCAATCACGCTCACTTTCTCAACATGCTGGACTGCACGAGAGCATGTTTTCTCTGTCTTCTCGCTTTGGACTCCTTTTTCTATTTCTGTCCTTTACTTGAGACAAGGCCGTGTCCTGAGCTTCTGGTCTTTGAGCCACTCTTCTGATAACTCTAGTCCCAGTGTACTGCTTTGACTTTTAACAGAGCTCCTTTCCTGATCTCCACATCTCCTTTGCTGATGCTCCGTTTTTCATCAGAAACTCAACATGGCAAAACAGAGATCTGCTTTACCCCTCAAACTGTGCTGCTCTCTAACCTCCCCATTTCTGTTATGGCAACCCTGCTGTCCTGTTCCTCCAGGTCTGCCTTTTCGTCTTTCTTCTGCCTGAAATCATCCACTGAATCCTATCAACTTTTCATTTATAGGGTCTCTTGAATTTGTTCCTGCTTCTCCAGTCCCACTATCACCTTCAAAGAATTAGTCCTTGTTACCTCCCTCCAAATCTCCTAAATACTTTTGTCATCACAGAACTCCAAATCTCACCATTTCCTCGTATAAGAACCTAGGACAGATCCTTATTGCCCATCTAATTGGGCCCATTGATTCAACACAGAGTTTCAGACAGCTGTTCCTGATACCTGCCAGCAGAAACCTATTCCTAAGTTGCTGGCCCTGTGCAGTTACCCCCCTTACGCTACCCACCAGGCTTCTCATGCTCCTCTTTACCTTCACTCATGCTACTCCCCCCACTGAGAGCAGTGTTGTCATTTGTCGGTTTGACTTTTATGCTTTTAAGTCCCACCCTGTGGTCCACTTCTCCCTCTCAGTAATCACTTCCTCTTCAGCATCCCTCTAGTCCTTGTAACCTGCTGAATTTCACGTTCTAGTATTTGATTAGAGAATCCATTAGAATTTTCCATTAAAAAAATAAAAAACTTCCTTAGTTCCTCAAAGTAGATTTTAAACTTCTGGGCAATGTCTTATACATTCTTTATCACAGTAACACCCAGCACTGGGCTGCTCAGACAGGTGCTTGTTTACTCGGAACAAAAGAGAGAAAGAATATTGACAATTTATTAAGTTCTTCAAACGTACCAGTCACTGTGCTAAGTAGAGACATTGCCCTCATTTTAAGAAAAGGAAAACAAGGCCAAGAGGTTAAGTAACTTACCAAGGCCACGTGGCTGACAATACTTGTACCCAGGATTTGACCCCAGGTAGTTTAGGTCCAGAGCCTGCACACTCAGCCACTGTACCATGATGATCACACAGAGGGTTAGTGGGTGCCAACCCTGTGCTCTTCTTGAGAACCAGTAAGACCCAGCACTGTCAAGGTTTGGTATTTGATAAGAAGGACCCTTCTTAATCGCCCCTCCAAATGGGGACACACAACTGTGGTATTCACGGAGGCAGCCTCATCACGGCCATGTCCTCAGGGAGGATGGATCAGGGACTTGCATTAGATGCAAACTATCCTGCTTGATTTCAGTAGCTGTTTAGGACCAGAATGAAAAGAAAGGCTTGTCTCTGCGGTCCTCAGACCTTCTTATTTCTAGAATTGAAGTCTGGGAACTTCCTTGGCCTTACACCCTGCCAAACTTTTGGTATTCTGCCTTTTCATAGTGTCGCCTTTATTTATTTCTGTCTTCTTTGAGATCTCCATTTGCACCTCTACTCCGAGAGTGTTGACAGAAAGGGTCCCATCCCCACTTCTCTCTCGGATTAGCCAGAACATTTTGCTACCAGATCTATGATTTTACTGTATATAAAAATAAAGCAGTTGTTTCAGAGTATTAAATAATTAGACCCTTTTGGGGAGAGTAACTCGATCTTTTCTCTATTGTACGATAAAAGGAAGTGTTAAATCAGGTGTTTTTTAAAAAAGGAAATGTTTATGGAAAAAACGATATTTGGAGAAACGAATCCTTGGGGCAGTAGTCAAGGCCAAGGGCCAAGACACAGCACTGATCATCTGCTGCGGATCTCACTACGCAGGAGGCAGGAGCAGTGGACAGCCCCAGATGTTCATGGGTGACCCTGGCCACATGAGTGTGCGTTCTTTATGATTTTTGCGGCAAATATTATATTTGATGGCGAAAATGAAATTTTTGTTGTAAAACTTGCGCTATTATTCTCTAAGTAGTTTTTTTTTTTTACCTTGGAATTTTGTACAGATATTTAAAAGTAAGTGTTTTAAGTATCAGCTCTAGCTAAAGAGAAGTTATGTCCTTCATAGACCATCTCTACATTGTATATAAGCTTCAAAACAAAAAACCCAGGCATATAATCCTGCTGTTGGCCAGCCACCAAATTTTCATTTGAAACACAGAATATTTGTCATCTGGGGACTGCTAGAATTTACCTTCGATTTTTTATCATGTCAAATATTTCTTAAAAAAATTTTTTTTAGAGAATATTAATTAATTTTAAAATTATAAAATGGAGACAGGAGACTTAGTGATTTGGTGGGAAGAGCAGTGAATTGGAAAAATGAGACGTGGGTTCCAGATCTGACCCTGCCGTGCGATCCTCGCCACATCTGACCAATTTGGGAACAGTCTTCTTGCCTGGAGCACGTGTGTACCAGAGTGTGAGAGAAAGAGGTCTTTTCCAGCCCCTAAACACTACTAGGCTTTTGTGATTCAAGCATACCAGAGTTCTTTCTTACTGCAACAGTGACCTCTTGTGGTGTAGATCCTTAATCAGTTTTTTTGATTTGCAAAATAAACTTTGGATTTATTTTGTTGTTGTTTCTAGTAGCTGTATTTCATATTGTAAAGCAAATCTGACTTGTCTTTAAAAGATAAATCTTAGTTGAAAATTAGAGGTTGCTTGAAATGAGGTATGGAGTACCAAACTCCATTTCTGGTTTCTTTAGAAATTATATTTAGCCAACTCTTGACTCTTGACACTTACAAAAAGAGAACTGCTATGGCTTTTGTGCTGAGTGTTGTGTGTATTCCTCTTCCTCCCAGGGACCAGGGGAAGAGGCGTTCAGGGGCCTCCTTATGCTCCCGAAGCTCAGACCGGAGCAGGCTAGACACCAAAACAGGTGAGGCTCCCGTGTTCTTAGAGGTCCCCAGCACTCCTTCATCTTATCCTCAGAATCTCCATCTGTAGGATAATCATTTGCACTAAAGAGGTCTGATGTTGGCTCACTCTTTGAAAATTCCAGGAACTTAGTCCAGCTTGGTCACATGTCAGCATTTATTTTGATAAATTTTTATTATTTTCACAACAGTCTTAGCACTCTTACCATTACCCGGCTCTAGTGCCTCAAGCATCTGTAGATTACAATCTTAATGACTGCACAGAAATTATTTTGCAAAAGCACTTGGAAGGTTGCAAAACTTGACATCCACATTGTTCTTAAGTTCAATACTTGAGTCAAAATCATGGCTCCCTTAAATGAAACTATATTAACTATGTGAAATCAGCCCTTTGCAACTTAAACTGTTTGAGAAAGTATATAACAATATAAATCACAGGCTAGAAATGCTACAGAGTGTATTCATACAATGGAACATAGCAGTTAGAAAAATGAACCAGAGCACATTTATAATAGTGAATGAAATGACTACAAACATAACATTACATGAAAAAATTAAGTTGGAAAAACAATGACATGTGTTGTTTATGGTTACAGATCTATGTGGTAAACATGTAAAGTCAAGCATGATAAAAATAATCATTGAATTTAGAGTGGTGGTAACCCCTGGGGAGGGGAATGGATGGGGTAGGCACACAGAGAGCCTTAACAATATCTGTAATGTTTATTTCTTTGAAATAAGGAGGAGAATGAAAATACAGTTAGTATTTGACCAAACTATTTGTGGGTACACAGGTGTTTGTTACATTCTTCATACTTTTTTTGGTGCACGTGATCTTTTATGAAACCAAATTAATATGCAGTTCAAAAATATTTTATTACCTTCAGAACTAATTTCTTACCAATCAAATGACTTTTGTGACCAGTGGGAATTTCTGTAGTACTCAGGAAAATCTTAGATAGACTGATTTCCTCATCAGCATTGTTGCTAAGCATCTTACGTGTACATGCTAAAAACAGCAGCCAATAAACATTGTGTCAAGTTTTTGTGTCCAGAACTCAAAGCTGCGGTTAAGAACTATAACAACTGAGACAGCAAACTCTTCAAAAACATGCTGAAATTTCTGCTTGACTTACCCAATTTCCTGTTGAATCATAATTTTTATATTTAGCAAACTGTGAACCTAGATGAAAGTGCTTTCTAAATGGGTTGTTGCCCAGGACTGAGACAAACTGTATTTATTTGTCATCTGTGGATCTTAAAAAGTAGTCACATGACTCTAGGCTTCAGTTTCTAGGGTAGAAGCTGGGTTAGTGTATAAAATGGGAGTTTTGTGGAGAGCAGAGTTGGAGGAGGTGTGGGAGGCGAAAGGCCATAGCCGGACACCACTGCGTGCACAGGGGTTCCTGGGAGAGGGTTGAAAGCAGACTTACACCACAGTGTCTGGCAAACTGCTGTTCTGAGAAGAAACAAGTCTCAGAAACATTCAGAAGGGCCTGCGAGGGCCTTTCCTTTCCAAAGGCTAAATAAACTGCTCTGTGATTTCTGGCTCACCCCTGTAATTCAGCTCTTCCTGGGGTGAACATGTTATCAGTTTTGTTTGTCCTGACAAACGGTTTGATAATCGTGGTTTCTCATAGAGCGGTCCTGCTAAAGAGCATGTCGCATAGAAGGTGAAAAGGCTGCTTTGAACTGATTGGACTTGAGGTCTGTTTTTCTAATAAATTTAAGTGTGTCATAAATAGTTGTCTATTATATTTTTTGCCTGGCTTATTATCTCCTGGCTTTCCCCTTGCCTTGATATATGTTGAATTTATTCGCATACTTTGGACTTTGACTGTGTCTGATACCTGGGAATATGAACCACTATGGCTTTTTCATATTGCTTGAATAGTCATGTTTACTTTTAGGATCCATAACCATGATTTATCAATGGGAGGGAAGATTCATAAAAGTAATAATCCAAAAGATGGAGATGGTGGTCTGCAATCCTTTTCCTGCAATTCTGAAACCCCAAAAGCTCTGAAAGCTGAAATACTGCACAAACTCACTTAGTGGCAATGCCTGACCCGCCCTGATGGGAGGCCAGTTATAGTCTTTGTTTCTTTAGTGTGAGTATTCCCATGTTTTGCTGCAGGGTGCTGCCTCAGGAGACCCCGCTGGTGGTGGTATGTCATGCAGTGTGGGCACCATATTGCCTTACTCAAATTCAAAATTTTCTGAATCCCCAACCGCGTCTGGTCCCAAAGGTTTTGGCTAAGGGATTGTGAACTGATATGGACTGGTTTTGTCCTAAAGACAATTCAACTGTGTGTTTCGGTGAATTCTTCCTTTGGGGTTGGGCAGATTCTGTGCAGCCTTGCTATTAAAACCATTGACAGCACCTACATTGTTTAATAACAGCTTTGTTGACATCCTTTCTATCTGCTTTGGCTGCTCAAATGCTCTTCATGCCCAGTGTGCATCGGCCCCTCTTGATATTAGGAAGGTTTGATAAAAGCAAGCCTGGACTCACAGCAGCTGGGGGCGGCCGTTTCCAGCATGGAGTGTCAGGGAAAGGCCTGTACACTGGGCGGGAGAGCTGTCCAGGTTCTCCTGGGTGATATCACCACTGCTTGGAAAATTTAATATGTGTTGTGTATTTTTTTCTCAAGAGTAATACAAGTACATGAGAGGTTTGGGAAAATACAGGAGCACATAAAAGAAGATAATAACCTGTAATCCCATTACTTGGAGATGCTCACTGTTACCCCATTTTACAGAGGGAAAGTGAAGCAACTTGCCCAGAGCCAGCTAGTAGGTGACAGAGCTAGGAGTCAAACCCAGACAGTGACTCTAGAACCAGTGCTCTTAGCAGGCTTCCCTGGTCAGCTTGTCTTGGTTTTGAGTTAAAACACCCTAAAAATATATAAGCCACACACCCTTTCACTACTCTGTCTCTCTCTGCAGAACCTTCTGATTGCCCCTATGATTTCTAACTCTCCGTGTGACATTTTTAGGGTCCAGGCACCCACTGCGGGGGCACTTAATTGGTACCAGGTCTGCTCTAAGCAGGCACGGACTCCCTGAACCAGTATAGGTTGGGTGCCAGGTGAGGGCCTTAGGGGGTGGCCTTCAGAGAAGGAAGGCTGAGGATTTTGTCTGTAGCACTGCTGCTTAGTGCCCGGCACAGCGGTGCCCCCTCTGGCTAGACTGTCAGTGTTTTAGACCTGGAGATCTTGCCTGTATGAAATGTAATCATGATTTGCAGTTTCTAATGTGATTTACATTTCTCCCCAAAGTTACCTTCTAGTTTTCCAGTTTGCTTCAGGCAGAATGGCCCTGAAGAGGTCAAGTGCAAGGGCTCTGGAGCTCTATGACCTTGGGCAGGTCACTTAATAACCCTGAGCCCCACTTTCTTCATCTGGAAAATAGTGACAGTTTGGGGACCTCCTCATAGTGTGACAAAAATTAAATACAGGCCGGCTAGATCTAAAGTACACAAGCTGTGGGAGCTATTACTCTTCCACAGCCTGCATCCTCAGGCAGCATCTCTTCTCGGTGATGTGGTGACATCATACAGCCCGATACGCTTCAGACAGTGATGATCTGTTTGTTGGTTTTTTAATCAGGGAAGTGAAATCCATATTGATTGAGTGTTACTAGATGCTAGGCACTGGGCTCAGAGCTTTGCCTATATCATGTCTTTGAATTCTCATAACCCTGAAGGCAAATATTTTAATCTCTGTTTTGCTGATGAGGCTCAGAAAGGATAAGAAACCAGACCCCTGTCACCCAGTGCATCAGTAATGGAGTTGGGATTTGAAATGAGATCTGCCAGCACCCAGAGCTCGGGCTTCCCACTGCCCCACACAGAGCCACAGGCGTGAACAGCACTGGCCTCACAATAACGTGGACATTTTATTTTCTATAGGAAGGATAGCCCCTGCAGGCCTCCCTTTCAGAAAATTTTTCATTAAACATTTTCAAAATCCTTATTCTTTTCATATCAGTAGTTTTCTATTTATTTTATATTACAGAGGGATATGTCTAAGTAAACAAACAAACAAAAAAACAACTCCAAACTCTTTGCCACACTGATAATAATTTCAACATTTACAAAGCTGAAGACTTTATGCAGTATCCCAGAGTTTAAAGTTCTGATTTCTTTACATTATCTTATCTGAGTTTAATTTGGGATGATTTGATTAGAAGAAACGTAGTTCTAATTAGAATTAGTTGGGCTTGGGGGGCAAAGCGTAATGTAATTTTAGAGTTTGTTAATTATACGGATGGATAACACAGTCTCATGGCGGTGCTCCAGTTATAACTCCTTTTTCATGGCTCTTTCTCCTCTTCTGGGTTTCTATTGCAGACTCAAAACTCGACTTGCAAGAAAAAGATACAGAAATAGAAGTAGGTGAAGTCTTTTGGAATACAAGGATCGTACCGATTTTGCGTGAATTAGAAAAAGGTAAAAAAGAAAAAAGTTGTTTTACATTAAAAATATCTGCACTTATTTATATGTTCCTCATTGCCCTGATATTTTCAGCACACTTTGACTATCATTTCTGTGAACATGTTCAAAAACAAATGAAGTCATCTATTTTATTTACCCAGTAATGTATGTATTAGATGTTATCAATACATGTAAACTTAATTTTCAATGAGTAAAATTATACTTTAAATGCAGCAAAAGAACCTACTTCTGAAATTCCCTTTGGAATATAAATTATCACCTCCTCTTCCCAAGGAAATGCCAGTTTGAACACTGTAGAGTGGCAGTTCATGAAAAACGGTGGAAAAATTAAAACATTTCAGGCCTCTGAAACCCTGACTAAGTCTCATAGACTGGCATCCTTGGCAGGTGTGCCTGTGGTTTTCTAGATCCAAACATATACAGTCGGCCCTCCACGGCTACAGGTTCCACACCCACAGATTCGACCAACTGCAAATGGAATTTTGATCCGTGGTGGTTTGAATTCAAGGATGCAGAACCCGCGGATATGGAGGGCCGACTGCACTATGTCATTTTATACAAGGGACTTGAGCATCCACGGATTTTGGTATATGCAGGGGTCCTAGAACCAATCCCCTGTGGATCCTGAGGGAGGACTGTATGTCCTCTTTCCTAAGGTTGAGCATGCATGTCAGGGAGGCCACTCAGAGCAGGAAGTGGTCTGGGATATGCCCAACCCTTACACTCTGGAATGCCCCAGCAAGGAAGGCTCATGAGCCCATGGGTCTCTGCCAAGGTGACCTATGGAAAGCTTGACCTATGGAATTCCCCCCCGCATCCCACCTTCTGCCCCCTTGCTGCTCCTCAGGGATTCCACCTCTGAAGTTGAAATGGGCTCCTCTGGAGCTGCAGTCCTGGCCCAGGGCCGAGCCCAGTGCCTGGCCCACAGCACACATGAGGCCCTCACTAACAACTGTGGAATGAGTGCTCCTTGGATGAGCGAACCAGCATGGTAGCCACCAGAAGAAGCGCTAGGAGAAGCAGGGTAAATGAGTCCTTCCCACCAACGAACCAGGGAAGTTGTGCAAAAGACCTACTTCCTTAAAGGTTCAAATGACCTCACGCCTCCTGGGCTCTCTGATGGTGCCTGGCAGTGTTGCTGGTTAATGTGGGAGCCCTGGATGGGGTTTCGGGTCCTGGTGCTGCTAACGAAGCAGATGGCTGGGAATCACCTGATCTCTGTGCGCAGAGGTGCTCTCACCTGCCAGGTGAGGCATAGCCGAGGCTAGAACATCACCAGAGTCTACTGCGGCTCAAAACCCTGAGAATAAGGCCATGATGACTTTGTTCCCCCAGGGTCAATCATTTTCACCCTCATGATAGCCTGATTAACATTGGGTCCTTTATTTTAGGAGATGTGCCTAAAAACTAATGGGAGGAGCAATCAATCTGGGCAAAGGTTAAAGAAAAAAACATACCAGGAGGAGCACAGTGGGGAGGATAGGGGCAGCACAAAGGCCTGTCTCGGAGAAAGTCTTCAGCTTGAAGGATTTTAAGAGCGTTCTGAGGGCTCTGTCACCACAGGCACTAACAGAGAAAACTTAGCAGGAGTTTGGGATTTGAAATGTGGATGAATCTCCCTTCTTGGGGGATTATTAAATGCTGAAGGATGACATCTCTTCCATAGACAACTTTAAGAACAGCAGGTGGTGGTAGGACTAGGTTACTTGACCCTTTGAGATCTTTCTTTCCTCCCTTCCTCCTTCCCTCCCTCCCTCCCTTCTTTCTTTCTTTCTTTCTTTGACTTTTTATTTTGACCTAATTTCAGACTTTTAGAAAAGTTGCAAGAATAGTACAAAGAAATCCTGTATGCTCTTCCCCCAGATTCCCAAAATATTAACATTTTACCACATAAGCTTTATCATTCTCTCTCTCCCTGCCCCCCTCTCTCCCTCTTGCTCTCTTTTTCTGTACACACCCCCCCAACACACGCACACATTGTCTTTTCCCCTTTTTTGAACCGTTTGAGAACAAATAGCCATCATGATACCCATATCCCTAAGTACTCCAGCATGTATTTGTAGAAACAAGGGCATTCTGTTACGTATCTGGAAGTTACAAACCGTATTCAGATTTTGCCCGTTATCCTAATGATTTCCTTTATAGAAAGAAAATACAGTTGTTTGTCATGTCTCTTTCAGGATCTTGATGTATTTGAGGAGAAAAGGCCAATTATTTTATAGACTGCCCCACAAATCGGGTTTGTCTGGTTTGTTCTCACCATTGGATGCTTGTTAGGTGTTTGGGGCTGTGTGCAGCATGAGCGGGGCTGTGTCCTTCCCAGTGTGTCCTATCCGGAGGCACGTGATGCTAATTTGGTCCTTTACTGGTGACGTGGACTTTGATCGCTTGGGGAAGGTGGTGTCTGCCAGGTTTTTCCACTGTAAAATCACTGCTTTTCACTTTCTAGTGAACAGGTATCTTATGGGGAGAAGTTACTTTGAGTCTCCCTTGCTTTCTGTTACTCCTCAAACTTTCACCCACTAGCTTTAGCCCCTTGAGGATCTTGATGGCTCTTAGATTCAAGCTGTCTTTTGACGCTACATGGCAGTTCTAACAGACCAACTGGTAGAAAGAGGTAATTTGATCAACAGTTTAAAATTTGACCCGGGAGCCTTCCTTTTTAATTTCTTTTAAGCTAAAACAGCTACTCTTAAGTAGAACCCACCAGGCTGAAGAGTTTGCGGAGGGAAGTATTAGAAAAATACCTTGACGTCTACCCACTGCCACAGAGTAGCCCTCAGCCTGGACTTGGGCTTTGTGAAGAAACTGCCAGTAACAGAAGAATAAAACAACAAAACAAAACCATTTCTTACAGTAGAGCTCAGGTTTTTCCCTTTATTTAAAGTTAGTCTAAGTCATTTCCCATCAATTCATTTATTTAAGCGCATAACTGAAAGGCATGGAAGGTTACTTAGCTATTGAGGTTTAAAATTTTTTCTTAGATGTTATTGTTGAAAAGAGCTAAAAATGGCCTGAGTCATTTCCTTCTGCAGGCGCACACTTCCTCTATGCGGGCTTTCAAGAGCACATTATGGTATTTATTTAAGATTGGTTTCCTACTTTTAAATTTTGTGACGGAATCTATCAGAGATAATATTTTTCAACTGAATGCCTTATACCTTGGATCCTTGTATTCCCCTCCTGTTCTAGTTTGTGTGCTACTTTTCTTCCCTGTATGCCTGTTGGTAGGGCTACCACTTGCAAAAATTGCTTTCCTCAGAATCCCAATTATAAAATGAAGTGGTCTAGGTCTCCCGTTTCCTAACTAAAGTCTTCTTTTTATTATCCTCTTTGCTAATACGCACCTCCAAATAATGGTGGATGTGGTGACATTTTGAGATTTTGTTCCACTTGCGCCTTCCTTTCTCAGATAATGAGCATTAGTCTCATAGGAAAATGTTGATCATCGTTTTTATCAACAGACATATTAGAAAATGAATCTGCATTAAACTGTGGTATAGGCTGTCAGTACAGTATTTTCACTGCACCAGGCACTGTCGGTACAAAGATGTGTCAGACATGGTTCCTACTCACTTAGCATGACATCTGTTTGAGGGCATTGGACACGTAACACAACATGCATATATATGTGAAAAATAACAGTATTTGTCGAATGTTGCATGGTACACCTTTTCTAGAGGAGCCAGAAAGTAAACAGAGCCTTGAAGGATCAAAATCAGTAGGGACGAGGGTAAGGAGAACATTCTGGGCCCTTGGAACTGTGTGGCGGAGGGTCGACGGCAGAGTCGTGAGCGGAATGCTTCTGGGGCCCTGAGCAGAGCATTGGTGGGTAGCTCATCAGGAATAAAGGAGAGCAGCTGAGATAGTGCAGTTCCGCTTCTCAATACACTCTTTGAAAGGCTGTGTGTTTTAGATAAGCTAACTGATTAGTAAAGAAGTCAACATGGTAGGAGATGGAGCAACAAAATGGAAAAAAAAAATCAGGTAGTTGGAAATGATAAGAAACGGGGAAAAAAAAGAAACATAGTTCAGGAATTTGAAGATGTCCGGGGAACTAATTATGGGGTTTTACTTACACCTTCTGTGTTTGACACACTTGTAAACTTGACCTCAATGAGTAAGTTCTGCTTTGCTCTCTTTGCCCTGACAGAAGAAAACATTGAAACGGTTTGTGCTGCTTGCACACAGCTTCACCACGCTTTAGAGGAAGGAAACATGCTTGGAAGTAAATTTAAGAGAAGAAGTATTCTCCTGAAGACCCTATATAAACTTGTTGATGTTGGCTCAGACATGCTGAGCCTTAAACTTGCAAAAATTATTCTAGCAGTAAGTTTTTCCTTCCTCTGGTCTCGTAGACTGTAGCACGTAAAAGTTCTGTTTAATGCTTTATTTGTAAATATTACAAAGAAGATTAGAAATGCAACGTGTTTGTTTAGAATCTTGAAAAAAAATTAAGGTGGTAAACTGACATCCCAGAATTTTGACCAGAAAGTACCATCTAAGGAACTAAGGCTGAGTACAGATAAAATGTTCAAATAAACGCTTACACATGGACTGTGGCAAGGTTTTTTAAAAAAAAGTGACAACAGGCAAACACAGTCAAAACAGTCGCTCAGGTAACCTGACTGGAGATCAGTATCGGAGAGCAGACTGTGGTTTCTGCTGGGTGCTTGGTTCTATCACGTGATTTAATAAATAACTTCAGATAACTTGGGCTGCGGTCATAGTGGCCAGGTGCTTTATGAGGCCGCGTGAAACAGGACCAGCTGCTTGGTGGTCATAGAAGGCTCCTGTGAGGTGTTAGAAGAAAAGGCCAGACACCTTTAATAAAAGTATGTAGAAGCTCTGTCTCAAGCAAAATGATATCATTGTTTGAGGGCAGCCCTTTGTTGTCACAGCCATAAACAGTTGGAACCAAAAGATAAGACACAATTATTAGAGACCGTTCTAAGAGAGCCGCTAAAACAAATGAATGAAGCTTTGTTTACCTGGTTTCATAAAAGTAAAAGCTATTAACACCCATAATTCATGTAATTTAAAATCTTAAAGTACACAGTGAAGGTAAGTGTTGGCATACTTACTAATAGTTTAGTAAGGGTGCCCACTATTTCTTACTTTGAAGTGTTTCAAAGAGCAGAATATTCTGACTACACATTGCATGCAGTGTTTTGGAGAAGTACGTTCTTATTTAACTGCCACCCTAAACTATTCACCCTCTTTGTAAAAACTGTGATGTGATGCAGAAAGCAACATTTCCTTGAAATAACGATTTCAGTAGTAGTTTAATCCCCTCTCATTGATGAAAATGGATCAGTTTTAATGAAACAGAAAGACCATAAACCACAGGGAGGATTTAAAGTCAGAAGTTATAAGTAGAGATGAAAAGATAACTGCACGCTTGCCCAGTTCCTTCTCCAGCCCTGGATTTGGGGCACCTCCTGGCCCAGGAGACCCCAGTGTGAGGCTGGAGGGCTCTACTGGTGTAGCTGCCCTGGGCTGGACCCAAGCAACCAGCTGCCCAGGGACTGCCTTTGTTTTTCATCCTAGGCATTGTGCTCTGTACCAAGTAAGTAAATAAATAAAAGAGAGAGAGAAAGGAAGAAGGAAAATGCCATGAATTTGTTAATGCTCTGCAGAGAAAATGTCATCTTGGTTATTAAAGGCGCCATTCAAATTAATTATATACATGGCACAATTTAAATATTTTAGGGCAAAAGGCTGCGATCTGCCAGGCAGTGAACACATTCTGAACGAAACGTACGTTTAGATGAAGCCCTTTCCATGACACTGACCGCCTGGCTGAATTGGGCAAGACCGCTAGGCTACAGTCCAGAGTGCGGAGGTGGGTGGGCTGTCCTTTTTGATCGAGTGTAGATGGCGGCCAGGATCGACCAACAAGTCCCACTTCCCATTTGCCACGTGAATCTTCTATAATGCTCCAGGCAAGACATCGCTTCCCTTAGACCTTGGTAATGGGGTTCTATGTAAATTTTTTTAAAGGACATCATAAAAAGCTGTTGAAGAAAAAAAAATTTGACAAAAAACTGAAGATAATAGGAGTAAAATTTTTTTAAATAACTTCTGCTAAGATTTTATCTACCAGTTTAATATTATAATTCAGACATTTAAAATTATTTATAGTTAAAAAAAAAATCCAGTGAGTTTAATGTTAGTTCTGATTTCTTGCATTCTTTGGTTAAGTGGGGTTTGCCAGATAGCCATTTTCATTTTAACCTTTGTATCAAAAAAATCTTACAAAAATATATCTGCCTATTTTAAGATTTTTTTAGAGTACAAACATATATACAGTGTGAAAGCAACTACATTCAGGAAGGGAGGACAATCTAACATCCTATACAGGGGGAAAAACAGAAAAGAAATAGCAGTATGTCAACAGTGGCTATATATAGTGGCAGTGTTATGAGTGATTTTTAAACTTCCCTTTTCTTTAATTTTCCAAATTGGCTTTAAATAAAATAAACTCCTATGTTTAACATAAAGGTGAACTACCCCACTGCAAGAACCTACTTTGTGCCAGGGAATGAAAGTGAATAAAATAACCCCTGCCCTGCAGGCTGGCCATGTAGCAGGAGAGACAGAGAGTAAACACTTCAAGTGCTAAAGGGGCTGATGAGCACTGTGGGAAAAAAATAAAGCAGAGTAAAGGGAATGGCCTGTGTTGGGGCAAGTGCTGTTTTATACAGGGTAGTCTGTATTCCTTGCATATAATTTAATGTTTTATTGTCTTTTTTGGTCTCAAAGTCATAATTTTACAGTTACCAAAAGAGAAGGTATAGGAATTTGCTCTGAATGTAAACTGACCTTATAGCAGGCCTGGAAATGGTGGGGTTTGTTGGGGTTTTTTTTAATGAAAACTCTGATACCAGGTTTCTTTTGTTGTTGTTGTTGTTGCTTTCTTTCCCACTTTTCACTAAAAATATAAGACTTGGAGTGGGGAGTGAGGTTAGTTGTATTCATTCATTTATTCAGCAAGTTTCACTAAGTACATAGCAGATGCTATGTTCCACATGTAGAAAGAGTAACAAATCATGGTTTTGACCTCAAAGGCTCATAATGTAGTGGAAGATTGCCAACAGATTAAAATATATTCCCAGATATAAAGGGCAATATATATTTCCATTGATGCAGATTTTTTTTCTCTCTAGTCAGCTTTTTTTCCCTAGGTTTTTAAACAACATTTTAAAAATACCTAAACATTGAAAACATTTTTTTTAAGTTTCCATTTCCTTTTTTCATCCTGAGAACAGAAAGAATTTCCATTCTGCCACGTGTGACAGTTTCTGAGCCTTCCGTAGCAGAGCTTCTCAGACTTGAATGTACACACGATCCCCTGGCAAAGTTGTAAAATGCAGTTTCTGGTTCAGTACGGCTGGTGGGGCCTGAGATTCTGCATTTCTAATACACACCCAGGTGATGCTGAGATGAGATGACATGGCCTGTCTGAGGAGCAGACTCTTCAGTTGCAAAATGGGAATGACTACAGCTAATTTGCAGGGTTTGCTCTGAGATGTCATGAAAAGCGCCAGAGCAGAGGGGCAGACAGAAGCTGCTCCGTGAATAATACTCACCTCCCCCTTTCTCTCCAGCTCGGGGCTGACCACGTTCACCTTGGTATTTCCTACAGCAAACAGCACAGTGCCTGGTACACAATAGGAGCTCAATAATATTTGTGGATCAAATATAGAATGAATCTTTTAAAAATATGTCAGACAAATTCCATTATCTTTTTTTTTTTTTTTTTACTAGCTGAAAACTCATTAATAAACAATATTGAGGGCTTCCCTGGTGGCTCAGTGGTTGGGAATCCGCCTGCCAATGCAGGGGACACGGGTTTGATCCCTGGTCTGGGAAGATGCCACATGCCGCGGAACAACTAAGCCCGTGCACCACAACTACTGAGCCAGCGCTCTTGTAGCAGCGCATGGTCTCTAGGCATGCGGGCTTCAGTAGTTGTGGCCCTAAATAAATAAAATTTAAAAAATAAGTAAACAATATTGAAGATAATTTTAAGGATACTTTTTTTCTAAAGGAATTTTTTTTAGATTAATTATTTTTGGCTGTGTTGGGTCTTTGGTGCGGCACACGGGCTTTCTCTACTTGCGGCGAGCAGGAGCTACTCTTCATTGTGGTGCGCGGGCTTCTCACTGCGGTGGCTTCTCTTGTTGTGGAGCACGGGCTCTAGGCACGTGGGCTCAGTAGTTGTGGCTCTAGAGTGCAGGCTCAGTAGTTATGACGCACGGGCTTAGTTGCTCCGCGGCACGTGGGATCGTCCCAGACTAGTACTCGAATCCGTGTCCCCTGCATTGGCAGGCTTATTCTTAACCACTGTGCCACCAGGGAAGACCCTTTTTTTTTAAGGATACTTTTTAATTATAAAATAATGACCTATATGCCATCCTTTTCACAGAGATATATTTATTTGTTCAGATGACCTCATTCCTACAAATAGATTCTACACTCTTGCAATGAGGGCACATGGTATTTCCATCTTACAGTAGGTTATGTCTTTTTATGCATGGTGTTCACTGTTACACTTTTGTGACTGCTTAATATGAATAGTATTGATGTTCCACAATTTATTAAATTATTCTTAAATGTTGGGTATTTAGGATTTTTTATTTTAATTTTTACTACTTTACATAAATATGCAGCTAATTTAGACCATTTGATTCAGTCCTCCTATACTGTGTTTTTCTTTTAAAGAGTATACTTCCTTATTGCTTAATTTACTTGAATATTTTTCTGTGATTTAGAAGGTAATTTTAACCTTTGAACGTTACTTGCGATTTTCTCAAAGCATTCCAGAAATAGGCTTAAATATTGTAATAAATACATATGTATTATCTAATCAAAGAATATTACTTTTTCATTTTATTTTATACAAATGATAAATATAATTGTACTTTCCCCCTTTCTTTTCTTTCCTTCACCTCCATGATGTATTCTTTTCTAGGTTAGTTTAATCTGAAATTTTAGTATCCATCTTCCTTTACTTTTGTGGAAGGCAATTACTCCATTTACTTAAATTTATCAACATCAGCCCCCCTTTTTCCTCATATATTCTTTGAAAAATAATAATTTCACATATAAGCATGAGACTTTATGAAGTAAGAAATAAAGGCTGATCATTAAAAGGTGCTTACTCTAAATATCACTTACATTGTTTACTATAAGTGAGTTAATTAGATACCATAGTTGGCAAATATGAGGCCAAAACTTTTGAAAGTTGACTTCCTTAGAACTTTTATTTATGTTTTAAAAATTCTCTTGCCGCACTTTTTAAATTAGATGTTTATGTTTAAAAATTATGGCATATCTTTATTTCCCTGCAGTGGAAATGTGATTTCTTTCTCTGCAGCTTAAAGTGAGTGGAAAGAATCTTCTTAATGTCTGCAAGCTTATATTTAAAATTAGCAGGAGTGAGAAGAATGATTCTCTGATTCAAAATGATGGCATTCTGGGTGAGTATTATTCAGCACTACCATTGGGCAAATGTTGTACTTGAGTATGAATGAAAAGTTTGGAGAGCAAAGTTATAATTAATGATAACTGGAATATTTTATTTTCTCATAATATGCAGAAGTTAGGTGATGCCTGTTTTTTTCTCTGTCCTTTATGTTTTCCATGTTTCACTTAATGTATCCTTTGGAACCTAGGAGGATAGCCTGCTATTTTTTTTAAAATGCCTGTAGTAATAATATATAATTTATAAAGTGGTTCCTATTTAAAAATTCATTTCCTGGTCTTGGTTTTACTACTAGAAAAAATACATTTAATAGTGTTTGACATAATTGAAATGTTTGATCTTTTGATATAGTAGGAATGATTAGAACTGGGAAAACATCTATAACTGTTGTATAAAATTGACATCACAGTGTGTCAGATGTGTTTCAAATATGTAGGTAGAGGAATTTTAATACATTCTAATTATCTAGCTAATAATGTGTAATTCTTTATATACCCTTAAATAATTAAGATGCTTAAATAGTTACCTAAACAGAAATCTTTTATGAATTAGTATTGTTGATCTAAGAGAAGGCAGCAACATGGAAAAGGCTTTAAGTCCTCTTTTTCAACATAGGATAAATGGTCTTCTTCTTTCTTTTTTTTTTTTTTTTTTAATCCCAGCAGACAGGGACAAAGCCAGTACTGAAAGAAATTTCTAACACTGAATCAGCTCATTGAGAGTAAGAGACTAAAAACAAAGAAAGGTTCTGACAGATGATCACATTGACATTAATAAAAATTAATGTGAGATAGGCATGTTTAACTTTATCAGAGCTGCCTGGATTAATCGTAAAACCTAGTACTTGTATGTTATTTGGATGGATGTTCTTTAAGTTGTCTTGGGAAAGGGTGGATGTTATATTCGAAGCACCCCTTTCTACTGTTGAGATACTTTTAAAAGTTCCTATCTTGATTAACTTTCCATTCATACAGCAACCAGTATATTCTTAAAGGTTTGTTGTAATTTAACTCTTAAATTGCTTTGATTATTAGTTATTCTATAATAACTCAAACTGTTTGTAACCAAAAATAAAGTTTGGCAAATATTAATAAGAGGCAAGGAATGGTGGGCTTCTCTGGTGGTGCAGTGGTTGAGAGTCCGCCTGCTAATGCAGGGGACATGGGTTCGTGCCCCGGTCCAGGAGGATCCCACATGCCGCGGAGCGGCTGGGCCCGTGAGCCATGGCCGCTGAGCCTGCGCGTCCGGAGCCTGTGCTCAGAAACGGGAGAAAAAAAAAACTGGCCCCCTACCTAAAAGGAAAAAAAAAAAAAAAAAAAAGGCAAGGAATGGCACTCAGTTAAAAGAACATTTTCTTATTTACATATAATAATCCCATCTTTTTGCTGTCATTACTGTTACAGAGATATGTCTTAGCTAAAAGTAAGCTTTCCTGTTTATGCCATGTGAGCAACTCTTCACAAGCATTTGAATGTAGGTTCTGGCTAACATTTTACAAATCGTATTTGATGTTCACATACAAGTGCTTTAATATCTCTCTTTCCAGCTGTTCTACTCATCCATTTGTAATAATTCATCTTTTTGACAGAATCATTATTGGAGGTCCTGAGAAGTGAAGAGCTGCAAGCTAACACCGAGGCTTTCTTATACTGCATGGGGGTGATCAAATTCATTTCTGGAAATCCAGGATTTCTTCATGAAATGATTGGCAAAGGTGCTGTAGAAATATTGATGAATTTGATGACACAAATAAACGAGAACACCAAGAAGTCTGGTACATGTTTGCCTAATTCAGGCCACTTGTTAGTCCAAGTAAGTATTTTACTTGAAAGAGTTAGACGTGTAAAGTTAGTCTTCATGTTGTCTAATACCACTTACCTGCCAGTGGGTGTATCGGGAAACAGTTGGGCTGTTATCTGTAGCCAGGTGAGGGTGCCCAGCCTCGGGGATCAGGGTGGCAGCCCTAGCCACACCTCTGCCCCGTGTGTGCCCATTTCCTCTGGAAAGGCTATTCCATGGCTTTTCACGGAGCAGGTCTCCAGCATGTAGACATCTATTTCCACTACCCTGCGGAGAAAGCAAGACTGGAAGAATGAAAAATTAGCACCTCTTCAAAACAATTGCATGTTATAATCAGAATTTTAATAGGCAGAGTGTTAACTTTCAGAGTTTAAGACAGGTCTAGCTTGGAGATTGTTCATGAAGATTGGTAGCTTATATCATAAATATTGTATCTACAATAAAGAAAACAGAATTTAATGACACTGAGTGGACAGTTGTTGAGGGCATGTGTAGACGGCGGTAGCAAAGCCAGATACATTTAGTGTGACCAGGGCAGGAAGAAAAAATGTGTTATGTGTTAGAGTTTCATTACTTCTTTTGCGGCAGATTAAATTTCATAGTTGAATTATTTTCATTGGAGCTGCTTCAGGTCTCGTATTCTTCTTTAGAAGAGATTTTACTCTTTAATAGCATTTGTATATCAGATAATAGCATCTTTGGTGTAATAATTGATGAGATTTGAAATGTGCTTGTCAGTTAATGGGGCTTGATCTAGGACTGCGTGCTCGAAGCCTTGGGGAAAGTGTGCTAAAAATTAGATTTAGGCCCTGCCTTAAAGATGCTTAAAGTGTATATGATAATTATTAATTTTGGACTTTGTGGTCTGTCTCCATTTCAGAAAAGACTGTGAAAACCTCCTTTAGTTCTGAGTGATTCAAAATGCTACTGGATGTGCCACCTTTTGGCTAGGGAGACTTCAGAAACATTATTTTCATGCGGACAGTGTTATGGAGTTATTTAAATTTTTCCCTCAATGAAAATAGTTATTTGGGTTATATAATTATTATGTTTCTTGTTAAAATGCAAAAAAGAAGTATGAGGAAGAGTGTAAAAATCACCTGAATTATTTTCACCCTTAGATAATCTACCTCCAACATTTTAGTAACCATTCTTCCATGCATTTTACATGCATATATATTATATACACTTACATATGTATAATTTTATATAATTCTTGCTTTTTATCATGAACTTCCTCTTTCTAAGGGTTGTTTTTGCTTGTTTCCTGTCACCCTCTTTTCCTCCTTGTTTCTCCTCCTGGTTCTCCCTGTTAGCCAATATTGTTCACACAGATGTGCTCAGCACCTTTTAATACACTCATAGGTTTTCTCTTTTTTTATATAAATTTATTTTTATTTATTTGTTTTTGGCTGCGTTGGGTCTTCATTGCTGTGTGCGGGCTTTCCCTAGTTGCGGTGAGCAGGGGCTACTCTTCATTGAGGTGCGCGGGCTTCTCATTGAGGTGGTTTCTCTTGTTGCGGATCACATGATCTAGGTACGTGGGCTTCAGTAGTTGTGGCACGTGGGCTCAGTAGTTGTGGCTCGCGGGCTCTAGAGCGCAGGCTCAGTAGTTGTGGTGCACGGGCTTAGTTGCTCCGCAGCATGTGGGATCTTACCAGACCAGGGCTCAAACCCATGTCACCTGCATCGGCAGGCAGATTCTTAACCACAGTGCCACCAGGGGAACCCCACTCATAGGTTTTCAAAAATGGGATATTCTGTGCACATCTCTTTTCTATTTTAACAATACACAGTAAAAAAAACTCAATAGGCTTATTCTTTTTATTGGCAGCATAATATTCTGTGATGAAGATGTACCTCAAATTCTCAACCATTCTTCCATTGAGATAGTCTGCTTTTAATTTTTATGTAAAAGCTTTTGGAATTCTTGTCTTGTTTTAAAAAGCTCTTTCATATATACATAGTTGTCCCTCAGCATCCATGGGGGACCTGCCCCAGATACTAAAGTCCACAGATGCTCAGGTCCCATACTCGGTCCTCTGTATCCACAGATACAGTACACCGTCCGTGGTTAGTTGAATCTGTAGATGCGGAACCTACAGATAGGAGTGCTGACTGGATATATGTATATGCATTTATATATTTATACATAATTTATAAATTTAAAAATAAAAACAAATATATAAATGTATTTGTATAGAACAAAAATATATAATTAAATCAGTTGGTATAAAGGAGAATTGAGTATTATTGTGACCCAAAATACATCAAATCCAGAGCTAGGACCTCTGGTATGCCAGTATGTACAGTGCACTTCTCCCTACGCTCCTCTCCTTTCCCTCTTCCCTTGCTTCGGCCTCCTCACACGCAAACTGACTCAGTGGGTCAGATGCCCCTTTCTTGTCCCGAGGTCCTTGCGTCCCTCTAGGGTGTGGGGGAAAGGGCACTGTAGTAACTCCCTCCTCGCTGCCCACCACCACGCACCGGGCACTGTCATCATCTCCAAAGCCTTCCTCTGAACCTGCCTGGGATCTGGCGGGGGAGGGGCTTACACAGCCCCAGGCCTCTGTCAGGAGCGCAGTCAGCAGCCCACATCCCAGTCCAGCAGGAGAAAGGGGCCCATTATTGCCTCCACCTGAGAACGTGCTCCTGCTGTGGTCACCAAGAGCCATTTGTGTCAACTGTACACTGTCACTATGTGTATGTACGTTTACAAATTTGGGGGAAGGGAGATGTTGTTTTAGGGTATTTCATTTGCAGAATCCCCTGAACTGGACATTCCCTTGTGTTTAATTAAAACAAAGAAAAACTGTTTTGTATCATCCAAATGATAAAAATGTAAGCAACTTGACTTCACTATAAGAACAGATGAAAATCTCTACTCTTGCGAATGTGTCGCACTGACTGGCTTTTTACCAGCTCGCTCATGTGCACATTCACCCCAACAGATCTGACCATGGGCCGAATTGTTCAATTACACCAGCCTTCAGAACCAGTAACTCTAGCTCAAGGCATTTTTTAAAAGCAACTTTGTTCAATTGAAAAAATAAATAAATGACTTGCGGCTGTACTAATAGAATAATGTCTGTAAGCCAGAGAGAACACAGCAAGGCAAAAAGATAAGGGCAGGACTTCCTCTCCTTTATGACTTTAACTGCTGTTAAACTTTGTGCATTCTGCCATCCGACCCAGTGCTAGAGTCGTCCTGTCTCCCTAAAGCAGCCCTGTTGGAGGCCATTGAATGAGTAGAAGGCGTGTGAAGCTGGGTCCTGCAGGTTGTGTAGGATTTGGGAAACTGTCACCGAGGAAAAGGGATACGGTGTGTTTGGGGGCTGCTGAAAAGGTAGGTCTGTCCAGAGCAGAGAGTTCCGTGGGGGAGGCATGGGAGGTGAGATTCAGAGGCTATGGTCATGGGCCTCGAATACCAGGCTGCAGAGTGCAGACTTGGAGTAACACAGAGCGGCTGGAGGTCAGTGCAAGGGGAGGAGGAGATGAGATCAGAGTGGCAGACAGGTGGGCATGCGCAAGATGTTAAACTGATAAAGGCCGGAAAGCTGAAATGTGGCAGGAGGAAAGTGTGTCAGTGGTACGGATGGATTGGAGGGTTAAGATCTCACACACAGCAGCCCCAATTAAGAGGTGTTGCTGCAGTTATTAGATTTTAGAGTGATTATAATGGAGCTAAAGCATCGAGATCAAGGAATGGGCACGAAAGAAAAAAAGCTCCTCCACAGCATAGGGGCCAGTGATGCTCAGAGGAAAAGATACTGAAGTGTTGAGATTTTTGAAAGTTTCCTTTGCATTGTTTCTTACATATATGTATTTGTGTACACGTACATATATGTTTATTACTGCACCACTGACATCAAGAGACATTGATTTCACAAGTGTTTGTGCGGTGGCTGCTCTGTGCCAGGCGTGCTTTGGGTGGTTAGTAAGGCAGTGGAGGGCAAGAGAGCTGCCAGTAGGGGCCTACTTTTTTAATTAATTAATTAATTAATTTATATTTGGCTGTGTTGGGTCGTCGTTTCTGTGCGAGGGCTTTCTCTAGTTGTGGCAAGCAGGGGCCACTCTTCATCGCGGTGCGCGGGCCTCTCACTGTCATGGCCTGTCTTGTTGCGGAGCACAGGCTCCGGATGCGCAGGCTCAGCGGCCATGGCTCACATGCCCAGCCGCTCCGCGGCATGTGGGATCTTTCCGGACCGGGGCACAAACCTGTGTCCCCTGCATCGCAGGCGGACTCTCAACCACTGCGCCATCAGGGAAGCCCAGGGGGCCTACTTTTTGATGATCCGCATGTCCAGATAATAGTATTCTGATGCCCTATTCTTTGACAAAACTCTGGTACTTCCACGAGTTCAGTTCTACCTGTCAGGTGCTTAATAGCATTTTGAGGAGAGGATGATCGTTGGTGCTCAGAGGGACCAGCACCACTTCCCACTAAGTGGAAGGATTAATATTCCCAGTCTGGCAAAACTGGAGACGGGAGTTTGTCTGCAAAATCATTAGCGTAAAGAAGGTTAATCTGTGCATGATCACTAAATTCCAGAATGTTAGGCTTTCGGGAGAGCTCCTTGAAACCTGGAAAAAGAGAAATACAGACCAGATAAAAGGCTAGGCCCTCTAGATTCCAGCATTAAATTGCATCACTTAAGGAGGTGACACAGACGAAATAGGGGATTATCAGGAGGTGTTAGGGTTCATTTCTGGCTTATAAGGCCCAACAATTGGAAAGGGATAATACAGGAACTGAGGAAAATTCCTGGAGTCACCTCCATCAGAAGGTCTGTTGTAGTTTCCATCGTGCCCCCTTTCTGGGGACTGGAGAAGAGTCTTTTGTATGCGTCGCAGTCACAAACAAGCCCCAACTTCCCTGGTGTCTCATTTGTCCTCTTGTGTCTTGGGGACACTATGTACAAAGCTGCTTTACCGTAATTGAAGAAAATCTCAAGGTACTCCCATTTACAGTTAGGTAATTTGTAGGTATACAACGTAACTATTAAACCCAGGTTGATTTAAACTAATGTTCCTATTTTTATGGATTCCTTTGTATTTCCAGCCTTTTCTTCTTTACAGCCTGACCCACTTGATCTTGAGTTCAATTCTTAGAGAAATATATTCTTTCCCTGCTTCAGATTTAACTTTTTTTTTTTTCCCACCAGGGAAGCCCCAGATTTAACATTTTTGAAGTTAGAACTGTCTGGCACCCCCCACCGCCCCCAGATAACGTGGTTTCTTTCCTTCGTCTTACACCTGGTCTCTCTTCTCTGACCTCCAAACCTGCCGCCCAGAGGGTCCTTCAAGTCCTAATCTTTCACCCTTCTTGCTCAGTACAGCTCCACTGTCCAATTCTTCCTTTTTCTGAGCGGAAGTTTCTCAGGAAGGTCGGTCCTCCCACCCCTTGGCAGTCCCTCTCCTCCACTTTGGCTCTAGAGTGTGGGGAAAAGGAGAGTGAATTAAACAGAGATTTGACCCTGGGTAGCTCAGAAAATGATAATGTTATTGTCAGAAATTAGAGGGTTACGTAAGGGAACTGATTTGGCGAGAGGAGGGAGGGAAATGATGTAATTAGCCCTCGTGTAAAACTTTAAGGTGCCAGCAGAACAGCCAAGCGGGACTGTCCGGTGGGAAACTGGAGAGAAGACCCCGTGCTTAGCAGAGAAAGTAAAGCCAAAAAAGCAGACTTAGCGTCATCTACATGGAGTTGACCGTTGAAGTCAAGAAAGACGATGATACTACTCAAGGGGAGAGTAGAGGGAGAGAGTAGGGCTAGAGGAGGGCTGAGGACAGGTTCCATAAAATGGCCAGATTTGTGGAATAGGGAGAGACAAGAGAAGTGACCAGAAAATTCAGAAAGGACAGTGTGTGGAAGAGGGTAGAGATTTTAAGAGCAAGGATTGGTCAGCTTTGGCAAGTGCTACGGCAAGCACACGGGGGAAGAGGAATTCCGCTACTGTGTGGGGCAATTTGAGTGGGCAGGTGGGGTCGCGTCCTGTTGCAGGGGGTTTGTCCACACTCTCTTTAAATCTTAAATGATTTCTTTATCTCTGCACTTTTAAATTAAGAGATGTTTTGGGGGCTTCCCTGGTGGCGCAGTGGTTTGAGAGTCCGCCTGCCGATGCAGGGGACGCGGGTTCGTGCCCCGGTCCAGGAGGGTCCCTCGTGCCGCGGAGCGGCTGGGCCCGTGAGCTATGGCCACTGGGCCTGCACGTCCGGAGCCTGTGCTCCGCGGCGGGATAGGCCACAGGGGTGAGAGGCCCGCGTACCGCAAAAAAAAAAAAAAAAAGATGTTTTGATATAGTTGGGTTTTTGCTTTTTAATTTCTAAGCCCTAGAGTAAACTCCCCACCTTGGCTAATGCGAGTTCACTCCTGTATTGTGTATTCCACGTCCCGAGCACATGGTACTGTCGTCTTCCAGAGCCCTGATGGTCCCTCTGGCTTTGTGCCCGGCGGGGACAGGGCTCAGTGCTGCCTCATGGACTAGTGATGGGAGCATAGGCCTGAACTGGCGGTTCAGCTCTGACATTCTGTGAGCCTCGCCCTCCTCATCTCCCAGTGACTGGCAGTGCCTGGGGTAGAGGGTAGTCAGGCGAGTTAAACAAGATGATCTATTGAAGCACCTAGAACAGGACATGGCACGTAGATGGCACTCAGCAGAAATTTATTAAACAAAGTGAGATCAGAATTACCAAAACTTGAAGCTTCGGGCTTCCCTGGTGGCGCAGTGGTTGAGAGTCCGCCTGCCGATGCAGGGGACATGGGTTCGTGCCCCGGTCCGGGAAGATCCCACATGCCGCAGAGCGGCTGGGCCCATGATCCATGGCCGCTGAGCCTGCACGTCTGGAGCCTGTGCGTCTGGAGCCTGTGCTCTGCAACGGGAGAGGCCACAACAGTGAGAGGCCCGCGTACTGCAAAAAAAACAAACAAACAAACTTGAAGCTTCAAAGAGCAATTATTTCTGATAAGAAAAAATTAATCACAACAATTAAGATGACAGAGTTAAAGATGGATTTCATCTTTGTGTATTTTGTGTGTGTGTGGCTTTCCTTTTTATCTTTTAGTTTGAACTCAGTATAGGTTCACAAGATGTTGCAAAAATAGTAGAGGGGTCCTATTTACCCAGTCACCCTGCTTCTCCCAGTGATGACATCTTACGTAACTGTAGGACATTATTAAAAGGGGGAAACTGATATGAGTACGATACAATTAACTGTTTTACTTATTTGCATATTATTTTTGAGATTAGGTGAGTCTCTTTTTTTGTCACAGTATTTAATTTGGTTATTAGGCTTGCTAATTTTTTAATGATGTATTTGTTAGTGGGAAGGGGAGCTATTTCTGCTTATGAGGTTTCCTTCCTATAAAGGAATACCCAGTAGTGTAATGACCACTCAGTCATCCAACTGGCATGAGAGAGCAGGCAGTCAGAGCCTACTCTTCCCTTTCCTGGGAAAGGGCTACATATAGGCAACTCTTGTTCAACTTTGACTCTCCACGGATGGCATACCTAAAGATTTGGGGGCAGTCAGAAGTCCCAAACATGTAACGCCTTGGGCTTTGAATTAGAAATAAGAGAGAGACTAAGGCAGATGAGGAAGAAAGTTGAAGGATGTAGTTTATAGCTGAGGTGGGTGTGCTTTCTAATCCTGAACCCCTGAATCAGATTTGCCCACCCAGTCACAGGCCACGCCTGCCCCAGGAGGAGCAGAGGAGAACACCTGTGCTTACCAAGCAGGAAGTGAGGGGTGGAGAGTGACCAGGAGATTATGCTAAGAAATGTCACCTCACAAGGAAGGAACATCAGGTGTGGGAAGTAAATATTCCTATGCCACCTGCTTCCGGGGAGAGCCATTTGCTTTTCAATTGCTGTCATATCTGCTCAGTCTCATCTCTTCCCTGTAGACATATTAGTTGTGGCAATAAAGAAATGTCACTAACTTTAACATGTAATTCTGAAAATCAGTGTTACTACTCTGCAGTTCTTAAAGCATTATCTTTTTCAGACTCATTTTCCTTATTTTACTGCTCTGGCATTCTATGTAGTCTAGATGACATTCAAATTTCAGCTGTATTGATACATATAATGGCCACAACTGGAAGAATCAGCTACCTGCCCATTTTACCAAGGTAACTGACATAGTGGCAGTAAATGGAGAAACAATAACAAACATAGGCAAATGTTAAATAAGAGTCTCAAAGTAGGGCACTGGAGCTTGAGGGCAGAACCATTTCCTGCAGAAGTAGGACACTCATGGTAGGAATGTGCCAAATGGGCTCCACAGCCAGGCACCAAGCATTGCTGAGGATTGCGAATTAATATGACTTTCACATGCATGTATCTTAACTCCAAGAAAATGCTTAGGACGTTTTGGAACTAGTGGTTTCATGTATATAGTGGCATCTTACAATTGGTTTCCTTTTTCTCAGGCAGAGCTGTACTAATCATACATGAGACAATATGAAACTTCTTGGGTTACCACATGGGCTCTGGTTTTGGCATATATGTGGTCTCGATCGGGCACAAATCCAGAAAATGAATATGCTTTCATTAATAGAGGGAGATGGTTTTGCTGAGGTTGGAAAATGGTGTGGCTTTGGTCTTAAATCATTTGACACTGTTTGTGGTCTCTGGCGGCTGTGTTTATTCTTTCACATCATCAGCGGGAAGTGAACCATTTTGCAGTTGGCAGTTAAGTTGAGATAAAGCTCTAGGGATTTTGGTTATGGATATTCCAGATGATTGAGCAATAAAATGAATGCTTTTAGGAGACAGTCAAATGGAGCAGGGGAGACAACAGATGAGGAGTCGTTAGAGCCCCAGATGCCCACCTACCTGGAGCTGGTAGACTTTCTGAGCTTCAGTTTCCTCATCTGAAAGTTGGAGCTCAGGATACCTTTCCTGTCTACAACATTCAGGGAGCAAATGAGATCAAGCTCACAAGATAGCTTTATAAAAAATAAAGTAGCTGCTCATATTTTTTTCATAATAACATTCAATGTATAAAAATAAAATGACTCATGATGCTAATTTTGGTAGAGGAAGCATAATAACTTTCAGACTGTTAGTGCAATTTTCAATTGCATTATGTTCCAAAGTTTTCTTTGAAAGCCGGTTTTTTGAAATTGGGAAAATATTTCTCCAAGGAATAATACCATGATTGACGGTGAAGTTCCTGGGCTAGCCAAAGAGCCTGTTCAATTTCAGATGCACCTAAATGGGAATTCTCTGGTGGGCTGTGAGCTGCAAGCCCCTCTGATCTGGGCCAGCTCTGATGGCTGAATGCCTCCTAGGGCAGAAGAATCTGGTGAGTTCCCTGGGGACTGAGGACTCTGATGGAGGGAGAGTGCAAAGGGAGTAGAGAAGTCATCCACTCGAGAAATGAGCAGTATATGGAGGCCCAGGTGGACCAACCAGCCCTCCCCACTGTGCGCACACCCCCCTGCAGTAGAGAATGCTGGGGATGAGGCCACAGCTGCTGGGCCTGCACTGTCATTCTTCAGTTCATCGATCTAAATCAGGAGGGCCTCATATTTTAAGGCAAATATTTCATGTGTTTGCTTAGGTTTTTCAAATAATTAATAATTGGAAACATAATTTAAAATCGATAATGAAGTACCTAAATTGATTTTTTTAAATGCTAAATCTTTTGAATTCTAATTTTGCTTTACTAAAATGCTTTTTGAGCCCTTATAAAATAATCACTTCTTGATAGAATTTTTCCCTTTAAAATGGCTCTCCCAATGTTGACTGCATGGTGAAGACTTTGAGGCCCAACTAATTCAGTGTGAGATAGGACAGCTTTGCCAAACTCACCAGGTGTTTTACCTGGAGATGCTGATTGAGGTTGGGGCCCAACCTGACGATCAAGGAGTTTGGGGAAACCAGAGAGAAAAAGCTGCCCCAGGAAAAGTGAGCACCACAAAGCTGTAGCGTGTGTGTGGCACAGTCATTTTCCAGCAGTAGATTAGCGACCAGAATCACACCAGCATGTTTCTTCCCTGATACATACCAAACGTTTAGGTCCCCTTTTGTCCCAGACGTCATCTAACAGCTGCTAATAAGCAAGGACACTTAAATTTTTATCAATCCTTTTTGTGGATTACCAGTTCCATATTCTTCTCCTTTTTCTTCTTCCCACTGGTCGCCTTCTGACTCAGTATATCTGTCCCAAGGGGTTGCACATTAAGTGATGGGAAAAAGAAGAATGGAAACTCCTGTTTTTCAGTTTGCTCTTGCTTGGTGAGATGACAGTTCAGAGGTTGGGAATTGTTCCAGTAAAGTCCTTTAGAAGCTAAACAAGCATCTGTGTATGCATCTGACTTCTACTTCTTTTTCTTTTTTTGTCATAAAGTGTTTGACATGGCTTAAAAGATTATATGCAGTAAAATAGAAGAGTACATAACTCAGTGGAATTAGGAACAATATAAACTAGAATAGAAAGTTAAGAAAGGAACAGATACATTTCTCCCAGCACGAAGCTCGGACTTCGGTGAACTCCTGCTTTGGGTGCAGGCCCAGTGGGTGGGCTTTCCTGCCGGGTGGAAAACAAAGACTCAGCGGCAGAGCACACAGCTCATTAACAATTTCTGCAAATACATCTCTGTTAAAAAGTTGGAGCGAGGCTGAGAGTTAGGTGGGTTGACTTGGAATTTGCTTTTACTGTTACCACAGTATGTAGCTAGACTCTCCTCCCACTGATCTCTTTATATTTTTCCCAGAAAAAGCCACTTGTCTGTGCTCAGCGTTCAGCCCCAGCCCCTCCCGCAGTGAGATCATTGGCTCACAGCCAGCCTTTCAAATGGGGGGCCTTCACGGCTGCATCTGCCTGGCGACCTCCTCCTGACCCTCCTCCCCGGGGATTTAAGCTCTGGTTTACCACCAGCCCTCTGCTAATGCCGGCACTTTCTTGTCAGAGGCTTCTTAAAGGGGAAAAGCCTCCTTTTCTGTCTCCTGTCTCCCTTGTCCCTTCATTTCCTTCCTCCTCCTCCTTTCCTTCTTTCCCTTCCTCATCCCCTCTTCCTTCCCTTCTCCTGATGTGTATCATCCAGTAAGCTTTTTTTTTTTTTGCGGTACGCGGGCCTCTCATTGTTGTGGTCTCTCCCGTTGCGGAGCACAGGCTCCGGACGCGCAGGCTCAGCGGCCATGGCTCACGGGCCCAGCCGCTCCGCGGCATGTGCGATCTTCCCGGACCGGGGCACGAACCCGCGTCCCCTACGTTGGCAGGCGGACTCTCAACCACTGTGCCACCAGGGAAGCCCCATCCAGTAAGCTTTTTATGGGCATATTTATTGTCCTCTGGGTAGGAAAAGGAATAAGAAACTGTTTGGACTGTGGAGGAGCTCACAGTGGGAGAGAAGGTACCTGAAACTAGTGGTTAGGAGTCTGTGATGGGTGTGGAGCAGGAAGGTCTGTTCACCTGGAAGAGAAGCAATCAACCGCTGAAAAGTCTTCACAGAGGAGAAGTGAGCCTGAGCTGGGTCCATAAACCCGAGCAGGAGGTGAGCACGTTGGAGAGGGGGCGGCAGAGTGTGATGGAGGGGGACATTCTGGGCAGAGGCAGTGGTCCGTTCAAAGGCTTGGAATTGTGAAAGGATGAGGTGCGGAGTCTGAAAGATAGAGAGGGAGGAAGGGGGAGGTGAAGGAGATGAGCTTGAGGGGGGTGAACCGCGCTTTAGAGAGTGAATAGCCTTTAGGATATGGATTTTGCCCAGTAGGCCACCGGAAGTCAGAGGAAGTCTGAACAGAGAAGGTTGGGTTTCAAGATGCTCCCTCTGGCAGCAGGGAGATGCTGTGGGGAGATGAGCCCAACAGTGGAGAGAGTGGAAGGAGCCCATGCGGGGAGTGTAGAGTTTGGGAGAGAGATGAAATGGGCTTAAACAGAACCAGCAGCCTTGAAGATGGGAAGAAGAGGTAGAACAGGTGATCAATCAGCTGTTGAAAGGGAAGGAGGGAGAGGAGTTAGGAGCCTAGGAAGGAGCTGCTGTCGTGAATGAGATGAGTAGGGAATACACTAGTCCCCCTCCAGGAAGTCCATTTTTCTTTCATCGATTATTTTTTTATTCCTCCGCTCCTTTTAAATCATCTTAAAATCCATCTACCTGAGATATTGTCTGATTCATCCATGGTTTTCTGAATCCCAACCTTTCTATTTATACCAGTGTTTCCTTTGTAGATATTAATCCATTCGTCCATTCCATCAACAAATGTTTATTGAGGACCCACTGTGTGCCAGGCACTAGATTTGGGCCTGAGGGGCACAATGGTGAAAAGACAAAGTGTATCCCCTCACTGAAGCTTCTAGTATAGAGAAATAGACAATAAAACATAATATTAAATAACCTAACATGAAGTAGTTTGTGGGGGGGTGTGTGGTATGAGATGAAGTTTGAGGGGTTGGCAGGAGTCAGACCATACCAGGCCCTGTACACCAAGGTCAGGAAATGGAGTCATATTCTAGGAGCAATAGACAGAAAGCCAGTAGGGCTTAGGGTGACAGAAAGCAGAAAGGCAAGATTCTGGAATGTGTCTGAAGTTTTGCAACTTGAGACACTGTGTTGATGCTAGTGTCATATATTGAGGCATCACTATGTATTTTTCAAATGCATGGTATATGTTTCATGTATATTATTCTGCTAGCATCACAACTGACAAATTTGGAAACATTCAACTCACTCAACTCCCTGTGCTCCATACAATGTGTTTGATACAGGCAGTAAATAGATAGGGATTTAAAATCAGGTGATGTGTCACATATAAATGTGTGCTTCCACTCTTGATTGGGGCCATTTATAAAAGTTATGTATTCGGGGCAAAAGAACCATGAGCTGTCTTAACTTTTTCTAATGAGGTGAGAAAAAGGGTTGAAAGGGAGAAAAAAAACTCCACCAAAACTGAGGTTGAAACAAGAAAATCTCCTAAGAAAAGTCTGGTCCCTCCGGCTGACAGCGCCCCCTGCCAGAGGTTGAGTTAGGGAGCCAGAAGATGACAACAGATTGAGGTGCCCAATCTGTGAAGCCTTGGGGGCCAGGGAAGGGGAGGCGTTTGTGTGCACCGTGGGTGGAATGAATGTTCCATGATCTGCCACGGTCTCTGTCTGTCTGGTTCAGGCCAGGATTCACTTGGGCATCTGTGCTGTTTGGTGTCGGAGTGGGGAAGCCTCTAAGTTTCCCTTTGGATTGACATAAACCAGCAGTGGTCCAGTGCCTGGGCTGTCTCTGAAGAAGGAGAACAGGTAGAGCCAGGATCCGATGATGAGAATTTTCCATTTTATGGCAGTGATGGCTTGAAATGCCTAGAATGGTTTGTTAGCCTTCCTTAGCTTAAGAGACTGCGTTGTAGATCTCTGGTAAAGTGGAATGCTAGAATAGTTTGTTTCCCCTCCAGTGTTTTGGATACTGAACCTTTCAGGGAAGAATTTACTAAATTGCTACATAAGTGAATTGACTACAAAAGACTTGCACACATTTATTTGAAACATTAATTTTATTTTCTCTGCTTTAAAAGGTAGTGGGTTATATTTTAACAAAATCTTTTTGTTGCGGTTGTTACAAAGGAAAACTAATCAAAGGTACATGTCATCTTAATAATTGTTTTCAAAGTTTGTTAATTATGGCTTTATATTTACATAATGCTCTACAGTGTACAAAAACAGTGTTACATTTTTTCCACCTGATACACACAACCCTGGCTGGTGAGCAGGGGTTGTAACCCCCTTTTCACAGATGAGGAACTGAGGGAGCTGAGGAACGAGTGAGCGCCTCAGTCACTTATTTAGGAAGAGATTTCGGACTTGAATCTCCATCCTTTCACTCCACGGCCAGCGATCTCCCTTCTTCTGCATTTTGGGTGTGAAGACCCACAACAAAGGCGGGGATGGGACCCATGACTTTTGAGCTCCTGTTAGTTAATCAGCAGTGGCAATGCCACTCGTGCATCTCATGTCATTGAATCCTAATAACTCCAGGGCAATTATCACCATCCCCGCTTTACTGTTGAGAAAAATGTGCTCTGGGAGGTTAACTAACCTAAACTGGTGAGTGGTAGGGCTGGGATTTGACCAGGCCATCCAACTTCCAAGCTGACTTTCTTAACCAGTAGCCTGCCTGTACTATCTCACGAGGAAAGATCACCCTGCATATTTAAAATTATTAGATAACAGCAACTTTCATTTTATGGATTTATTAAATTGTTCTCCACTTTCAAACAAGGGTTAAAGTACATAGCTTTTCTGAACATTTTTTACAAAATAAGACAAATTTGCAAGACATCAATTCTTGCCACTTGGAAGAGAATGAGACTAACAGTCTTAAATATTCTTTGGCTACAGCATTGTTATTTGATGGTATTTATAAGAATATGGAACAAGGAATTTCTGTCCTGTGGAACTCTTGTGGCATGTCACAGGATCAGTGGATGATCTTATGACTTCTACTAAACCCAGATGACGATTTGCTTAACCCTGGGGTTTTGGTATACTAATTGCTTCTTAACACGAATATTTCATTCATTACTTTTGAACCAAAGTAGGCTTTCTTTGTATTCATTTCTTGGTTTTCATTTTGTGCTACTTGTGCATATAGGCCCATGTTCTCTGATGGGAGATGCATAACAGGGCCTCGGTTTAGCTACTTATGTAGCGAAACTTATGGTATGAATTATGCTGTGCCGATTAGTGTTGCTGTATTTTCTAATTTTAAAAAATGACACTAATGTGTTTTTTTTCATAGATGACTGCTACGCTGAGAAACTTGGTTGACTCACCACTAGCAAGAAGCAAGTTGCTAAGCATCAGTGCCCTTCCCCAGCTCTGCACGGTGATGGGACAGTACATAGGTGACAAGGAGGTCTGCACCAATGTTGCCAGAATATTCAGGTAGGTAGACTAGGAAAACAAAGTAGCCTTACAAAAATGCTAATGTTTAGATTTAGGGGGTTGTTTTTAATATTTGTGTGTGTGACTGGCAAGGAATCCTGTTTTTACTTTTTATGTCACCTCAAAGAAAAGGTAAATCTAGTGGCCTGAGTTTTTAAAAAAATGATTTAAACTAATGACTTCATTTCTTACGTATTTCTGTTGTGATTCTAAACTCATTGATTTTAAGTTACTGTAACTAAAGTTGTGAGTTGTCCTAGTATTTTTACAAAACAAACAAACAAACAAAACTTCCTCTCAGCTTATTGGAGATAAAGAGCTATATCACAAAACATGGCAAACCTTCTGGTGCGCTTGGAAGCAATGCTTACGGATTTTAACTGAAAATGGAGGCCATTGCTTAGAAAGACTGATCTGACTTAATTTGTAATTGAAGGTCATTTTATTTCAGCTGTTTGGGTGAACTTTGGCTCACATATTCACTAGTCATGTTTATACTTACTTTTCTCCAGAAGCAATGATCACCTGAATCCAGGCTGCCTCAAAGCAAGATGTGGCTAAATTTCGGAACTGTCTTTAAATTATGCATTTATATTTCTTCCCTCACTGCTCTTTGCCATTGTTTTTACATAATGATCCTTCTCAAGAGACCTGGGCCTTTCTTGAACTATAATATTGTAGTTGTTTAATGAAATACAAAATTTCCTGAAGACTGAATTGCTAATTGACCCCAATATGAGGATGTGAGTCCAGCTTTGATCTTTTAGCACTGTGCTTTCCTGTCTGGGTACTTCATTCTGGGTACTTAGTCCCATTTTGAAGCACTATAAAATCATAAAAAGTTTATTTTTGTATATGGTGGCATGTAGAGATCCAATTTAATATTTTTTTTCCCCACGTGGACAGTTTTCCCAGCACATGTTATTGAATACACCATTCTTTTTTCACTGTGTTTGAATGCCTAGTCAGTAGAACACGAGGTTCCATATACTTGCAGGCCTGTTTGTGGACATTCTGTTTGGTCCGTCTTCAGACCAGTTCCATGCTGTTTTTACTATTCTGGATTTAAGTCTTGCTGTAGGATAAGATGACTCCCTCATTTCTTTTCTCCTTTAAGATCCAAATTCTTATTTTCTCTTCCTCATGAATTGGAGAATCAGCTAAAGTCCATGACAGGAACTTTGGATTTTTTTTTCATGAAACTACATTGACTGTGTAGAGTATCTGGCACAGACGTGGGGATAATTGATTAGCATCTTTATGATATCGAGTCTTCCATCCACAAACATTTGTGATGTCTTCTTCTTTTAATAAAATTGTATAACTTTCTCCAAAAAGATTCTGTACATCTTTTGTTAGATACATTTCTTCACGGTGCTTGCTGCAATTATGAATGCAGTCTTCAAAAAAAACAATTCTAATGAGTGTTGCTAGTGTATATGGATAGTATTGATGTTTGCTTATTAGTCTTGTATCCAGGACATCTTTTTGGTACGCGGGCCTCTCACTGTTGTGGCCTCTCCCGTTGCGGAGCACAGGCTCCGGACGCGCAGGCTCAGCGGCCATGGCTCACGGGCCCAGCCGCTCCGCAGCATGTGGGATCTTCCCGGACCGGGGCAGGAACCCGTGTCCCCTGCATCGGCAGGCGGACTCTCAACCACTGCGCCACCAGGGAAGCCCCAGGACATCTTGATTAACATTAGGTCTAAGAGTTAGTGTATAGAGTCTCTTTGATTTTCTATGCAAATTATATGCAAATAAGTCTACTTTTGGGTTTTTTCCGATGATTACAACTCTTGGCCCCTGTCCCTACCTTTTTCTTGGGTGTGTGGCTTAGGATGTCCAATACAAAGTTGTGAGAGTGTTGAACCAGCTGATTTTCTCCTGAGTTGAAAGGAAATATTTTTGTGGTTTTGCCAGTTGAAATTAATGTTTGTTGTAGGTTTCTGTAGATACCCTTGGACAGTTAAGGAATAATTTTCTCTCATTAATGGATTTTAAGTTTCCTTGAATACTTGCCTCGAATGTATTTTGATTATGTGGATTTTCTTAACAGATTTTCTCATGTTAAGCCATTATATATTGCTAGATTTGCTTAACTAATATTCTGTTTAGTATTTTTCATCTATGGTTATGAGTTACATTGACCTGTATGTTTCCTTTCTCATATTGTCCGTGTCTGGTTTTAGTGTCAAGTTTATACCAGCCTCATAAAATGAGCTGGGATATATTCCAACATTTTCTCTCTTCTAGAAGAATTTCTGAAAATTAAACTTACCTGTTTCTTGAAAAGTTTGTAGAACTTGCTTGAAAGCTGTTTTATCCTGGTGTGTGTATATGTGTGTGTGCATGCATGCATGCATGCATGTGTGAATGTCATTGACAACTGATCCACTTTCTTTAATAGTTATATGTCTAGTCATATTCCTATTTCTACTTGATTCAGTTTCTAAAAGTTGTATTTTTATAGGAATTTGTCCATTTAAGTTTTCAAACTGTATAAAGTCATCCCAAATATTCTATTATCCTTTTAATCTCTATTCTATCTCTAATTATGCCCCTTTTGTTTATGTTATTTATTTAAGAAATACTTATACAGTGCCTACTATGTGCCAGGCAATGTTCTAAGCACTTTCCAAATACTAATTCATTTATTCCTTATAACAGCTTTAAAAGGTGGGTACTATTATTATTATCTTCATTGTACATATGAGGAGACTGAGGCATAGAGAGGTTTGGTAGTTTTCCCAGGGTCACACAGCCATGATTTAAACCAGGTAGTATGGCTCTAGAATTCATACATTTAAAAGCTATGTCACACCACCTCTTCATTTTGATATTGATTTTTATTCCTTATTTTGATGATTTGTGATGTTTCTCTTTTTCTCTTGATGTCTTGCCAAAGGTTTGACAATTTATTAGTTTTTGTGAAGAACCAACAGATTATTGAACCACTCTGTTGTATGTTTATTTTGTATTTTATTCCTTCTGTTCTTATCCTTAATAATCCCTATCTTCTATCCTTTTGGGATACATTATATTTTCTTCTGTTTTGATTAGAAATTCCTCTCTTTTCAGCTTTCTTAAGGTTATAAATTTTCCTCTAAATACTGCTGTAGCTGCATCTCACAAATTTTGATTTGTAGTGTTTTTGTTATTATTCAGATATGTGTTTTTCTATTTTCTTATTGATTTGACCCACAAGCTATGTGTTTTTAAATTTCCAAAAGTAAGTTTTTTAAACAATGTGTTTTTCATTGATTTCTAATTTAATTGTACTTTGACCAGAGAATGTGATCTGAGACACTGGTTCTCTGAAAATTTACTGAGACTTGTTAATGGCCTGGCACATGATCAAGTTTTTAAAATATTAGTGATGTTTTACCTATTAATCTATCACTTAATGAGAAATTTATGAACATCTCCCAATTTGAGGTAGGTTTGTCAACTCCACCTTGTGAGTTTCATTGTTTTCTTGCTTACTTTTGAAAATTTGAAGCTATTTTCAAGGCTTTTTGCCTTAAGGTCTATCTTGCCTGATATTAATATACCACTAACAGCCTAGTATATTTGAGCATTTTAACATTTACTTCTACTGGAGTCCCAGGAGATTGGTTGATATCCAGCCAGATTTTGTGTAAATTTCTTCACTTGTGTTTTCTGAACCACATGGGCAGTGTAAATTCATACCTTGTACATGTGTTAGAGGCTTCAGGTTTCTCTTTTTCAAAGAACTTGAAAAAAAATCTTCCCTCCTCCCACTCTGTGCCCCCGGAGTCTAGAGCAGACAGCGCGCCTCCTTGAGGCTTCTCTGGACCGGTGTGTACAATATTTCCAGACTGCTTTTCATGCACAGAACAGTGCTTTGAAGGTCTGCATTTAAAGTGACCCTAGGTATAGTTGAACTTTATTGAAAAACAAAGTTTATTTTTATTTTTTCCATTTGACATTTCTGCAGCAAAGTTACTACTTATCATGACTGCTGTGTAGCCTTGGCCAACTACTCCAGATGTTATGCCTTGTTTTTGAATCTGATAAACAAATACCAGAAGAAGCAGGTCAGTTTTTCATACATTTAATTCTTCAGTGTGTCTTTGCATTGGTGTATTTGTGTAAGCCCATGTTTTTTTTGTTTTTTAAATATTTATTTATTTGACTGTATTGGGTCTTAGCTGCGGCACGTAGGCTCAGTAGTTGCAGCCGGCGGGCTTAGTTGCCCCGCAGCATGTGGGATCTTAGTTCCCTGACCAGGGATCAAACCTGCGTTCCCTGCATTGGAAGGCAGATTCTTTATCACTGGACTGCCAGTCAAGTCCCTGTGTAATCCCATGTTGAATAACTTTATGTTTTGAATGTATAGGTTTCTATTAGAAGCTTCCATCCACCGTGTAACGAGCTTCCCCAGGAGGCAGAATTCCATGGAGGAGGTGGGGAGGGAGTAGTTTGAGGGAGAAATGGCCTCAGTAGGATGTGGATGCAGTAGGAGGATTCACGATTTGGGGTGCAGGGTGGGTGGACCCCCCCCAGTGTTGCTCCTCCCAGTGATCTGTGGACCCGTACATGAGAGGCATCTTTGGGTGGGGTGGGGTTAACCGGGTTATTTCCAGGCCCCACCCCAGGCCTGCTGAGCCAGCTGGGTGCACATGGGCCTAGCCATCTGCACTTTAACAAGAACTGCAGGGACTCCTGATGCAGACTAAAGTTTGGGATCTCCTACGCTGGATATAGTCTAAAGATTCTTCTGGCCCTGAAATTCTCTAATTCCTTGACACTGCTGTATTTAGAAGATGACATTTCTAGGTAAGTATTTAAAGGAAATAATTTGGTTTTAATGGATCGGACAAAAATGTGTATAGCTGTTTAAAAAGAAAAAAAAAGGAAGAACTCACAAATGACTTCCCCTTAATAAAATTATAATAGTGCAAATGTTAAGTTTTATTAGAAGTTTTTGAATATTCGTTAAATGCAGTATATAAATAAAATGCTTAAAGTGACATCAACTCTTTGGTGGAGATGGTTTATACATGAAGACAATATATATTCATTTGAAATACAGTAAATTTTCAAAATCACATAGTAGGTATCACCAGTTTAAAACCAAATAATTTATGTATATATAAGACCATTTTAATATAAAGCTTTGTGTTTATTTATATTAACCATATCAAAACCACCTCAAAATATAATCCCTGTTTGCCACAAACAGCATTGAACTTATTCTTACCCAGCCAAGTACTTCTGCTGAGAATGACTAAATTTGTCATATTTTACACTGTTATCAGCTATTTATTAAATGGTTATTAGTGTCTTTTTGGTTATATAGATGGTAGAGAAATTTCTGTGCTCATATTACACCATTACTACATTTTAAAGGTGATAAAACTTTGCTTAAAGTGTTAATGTTTCTATTTAACTTTAAAAAACTGATTCACAAATAGGCACTTGAGTTCCTGATTCTGAGTATTTGGATTACAAATGCTTTCCCCTATGTATTCTGTATTTTCTTTAAATTACATACCTTGAAAGATTTCCTGGTATAAGAATTTGCTGTGTCAGGTGGAGAATGAATTTGATTAATGTACCTTAAAGTAGTCACAGTGTTAATTTAAGTGTCCATTAAGCATTTATTGATTTAGATTTTGGTACAATGTATTACCAGAACTCTAATCTTTAGACAAGTGAATTAACCCCATAGGAGCTTAGGCACTCCTAGTCCTCGTTTTCTTTTTTAAGGAAAAAATTAAAAGGGTAGAAAAGATAGTTTGCTATAACATTAAAAGAAATTTTCAATATTATATCTAAAAAGGGATTTAGTTATGGATTTTATTTTGTAGTTCTGTTTTATGGGATTCCTTTATGGGTTTTAATTGTAGTATTATTTTATCATCATTGTTTCTCTTTTGCTTTGGTGTTTTGATCATGGATGACTTAGATTAGACATAACCGGAGAAGATGTTTTCAAATGTGGATGAAAGAAAACACTTCTGTTTTACGGTTTGATTTCAAGTTATGTCGTAACCTGTAATCTGTTTGAAAAGGAAGAAAATCCATCAGTTCAGTACTGACAAATAGCCCTGTTGTCTTACGGCATTATGAGCACATAACTGTTTCTCTGATTGTAGCTTAGATGATGGTCATATTTAATAAACAGTGAAAAGTCCTGGTATCCTGCTAATATTAGATACTTGAGATGTCAGTATGGTTAAGGATATGCTTTTTCTGGCTCAAGGGACTAAATGTCTTAAAGTTTAATTGGCATAAAATTTTAACGCACTTCTTACTGAACTACTTTTCCCTTTGGACCAATAGTTGTCTGTAAAGCAAAATTGGTGTTTAAAGGCCATATTCTTCTCTATTGATTTATGTTTTAATTTTGTGTTCCTGTTAAAGTTATTTTGGTCCAAAGAAGAATAAAGAGCACCTTGCAAACTAAGTACATTAATATGTTGTTTTCAGAACCATCAAGGAAATGTGTAATTTATCCCCTTAATCACCAAAATTATTTTAATCATTGTGGTAAAATCATATTCAAATATATTGCATATTTCCTTGCCTTCTTAGAGGATATTAAAAATAATTTAACCTCTTCTTGATGCCAAAGGTCAATATTACAGGTATTAATTGTTACTCTAGAGGTTATTTGTCCTACATTGGGAGCATGAGTCTATTGATGAGGTTCTTTAATGTCTGTTCTTCTTGTAGATTTCTCTCTCCCTTTCCGTGGTTGTTAACTTCGCCTTTGGTAATCATTAACTGTCTTTTGCATTTATTTGCAATTAGCAGGGGAACCTCATAACCAAACTTGTTAAAAGTAACACCTAAATAGTCTAAAAATTGGACATGAATAGGTTCTTAGCGAGAAAGGCTTGAGGGACTCTCTGATGAAGTTTCTCTTGTCCCTTCTCATCTTCAAAAGACAATTCGTGTTTCAAGATGTAGCACTCATGTTCCCTTCTCTGTGAAGCCTTCTAAGACCAGCCAATTTTTCCTTCATCAGTGCTTCATTTTATTTTTAAAATGTTTGTAGCAGCTTTATATGTAATAGTCAAAAACTAGAAACAACCAGATGTCCTTCACTGGATAAATGGCTAAACAAACTGTGGAATATCCATACCATGGAATACTATTCAGCAATAAAAAAAAGAGTGAACTATTTATACACACTACAACTTGGACGAATCTCCAATTATGCTGAGTGAAAAAAAGCCAATCCCAAAAGTTTACATACTGCATGCATCATTTTGAAGACTTTAATGTAGCTAGCACACCCAGTTAGTATAGCCAGAGCTAAGGACCCAAGCAGTATGTCCCTGACCTCAACCATTTCACTATTATTAAGAAAAACTAACAAAAACTTAGAACTAGGGTGTGGGGTAGGAGCCTAGATGTCCTGACAAAGTCATGCTAGGGCATTAATGGGCAGGGCTTAATTCTCAAGGAGAATATATCTTTGTTTAAACTTGCTGTTTACTATATGATTAGAACCCAGACACTATAAAGTTACACATTAATTTGTAGATTTCTCTCTGGTAGACAAGATAACCTCAAAGTTATGTTTTGTTACCTTTAGGCTATTAGCCAGGTGTGTATCTAACCTAGTAATCTTAATTCTAACATTCTTTTTAATGCCTGTAAACCCCTCTGTTCTTTGATTGTTCGTGGAGCCCACTTTACCATTGTATTGGCTTCCCTCATTAAATGAGATAATTTTTTAAATTGTGTTAATTTTATATTTCTTTGAGAGCCATGTTAACTTTTTAAAAATTATACTTTGACTCTATATTGTCTTTTACTTATGTAGAAGAATGAAATATTACAGTTTTGAACCATCTTTGATTTTTTTCTAGTAAGAAAAAATATGTATAATTCATATTTTCCTCAAAACCAAAATATTTCAGAAGAGCAGGGAAATTGTTCAGGCTACAAGGAAGTAGTTATGTGTCCCAGCTATTTCCTAAAATCACTAACCAGAAGCTCTCATAGGTCTTTGTAAATATTTCTTCTGTGATTCTCCAAATGGTTATCATTTGCGTAGCTACCTCACCCACTGTTGGGATTTCCTAAGGACACAGTCTTTGTCTTTATAAACCTGAGATGATTCTTGGCATAACAGACTCATGATAAAAGTGCTGAAAGAATGAATTTTGAGTATGTGAGATGCTTTGGAATCTGTAAAGTATTATACAGTATTTTTTTCTAGTCATCTAGTACTTCTTCCTTAAATGTTTACTTTCTTCTTCCTACTTTGGAGGAGGAAATAATTTTCCCCACATTTTTCACGTCGGTGGGCTGCCATACACAATGGCAAAACAGAAATGATGGATCTTAAATTACTTTGGACCAGCACAACATCTTAGGTTCCTGTTCCCCTTGACCCAGGTGACCAGTTGGATAAGATTTGTTTTTCCTCTTTGCCTAGTGATAAAAGTGATTTTCAGAAACCGCACACGACATTCTGATGTGAGCGTATTAATCTTTGGTGGCTCAAACTTTGCTCCATCTGAGGTTTACTTGGACGCTGAGGCTTTGAACTGATCTTTGAAACATATACCAGTCCTCCAGCAACTTTTAAAATAGAGTTATTACTTCCTGGAACTATTTTTGTTTCAGCTCTAGGAAATGTTTCTCTTAGGCTAACTTGGATTGTGGACACATATGTACTTTGGAGACTTTATAGTCTCTTAATGTACACAGATATCACCCAGGGATTAATAATCAGAAAGAGTCTATAGACTTTGTTCTGAGAGGTTAGTGTTGCCTTTGTCTTAAAAGTCTGAAGACTACATTGGCAATTGGGAGATTTCATTTTTCTGGGCCTTAGCCATAACATAAATCATGAATCATGGGGAGGGGGAAGGGCAAGCGGTGACGAGGCGAGAGAGTGGCATGGACATATATACATACTACCAAGCGTAAGATAGATAGCTAGTGGGAGGCAGCCGCATAGCACAGGGAGATCAGCTCGGTGCTTTGTGACCACCTGGAGGGGTGGTATAGGGAGGGTGGGAGGGAGGGAGACACAAGAGGGAAGAGATATGGGAACATATGTATATGTATAACTGATTCACTTTGTTATAAAGCAGAAACTAACACACCATTGTAAAGCAATTATACTCCAATAAAGATGTAAAAAAAAATCATAAATCATGTTATGGCTAAGTATATTTTCGAAGAACATAGAAACAAAAATCTAAAACAAACAGAAAAAGAAAAATCCTCTCTAGTAATAAATGAACTGTCACCTACACACACCTCTTTAAGTGTTTTTTATCAACCAGGTGAGGAGCTTGGCAGGAAACTGCCCAGCCACTTCCACAGTCCACCCGGGAGGAAATCCTGCTTGGAACTAGGTAGTACGAGAGCTGATGGCTGATGGGAGAAGTAGGATATTTCCTCCCCCATCCGATGTTGTTTCCCATTAAAGGAAGAAGAAAAAAGAAACGAAATTGTTTGAGAAAATGTCAAAAGTAAAAATTGTTTTCCAGTTTTTTTTTTTTTTACATTATTCATATTCATCTCTTTTCAAGGGTAAAGTCTGACCAGCATATGAGAACGGGTCTTTTTGGAAAGTCCTTAATCTGTCTCTGTTGAGTCAGTTGATAATGAAGGGTAGGAGGAGCATTTTCACTTTTATTTTCTACACATCTGTGTTGTGGGAATTATTTACAAGGAACATGGATTCATACTATGTTTAAACATGATATTATAAGAACAGTTAGTAGGTATTAAGGTGGTGAGATTTCTAATTCTTTCTTGATTTGAATCAGTGTCTCCTAAACTTGCGGAGCTTTAAAAATATAGGTTCTCAGGGAACTCTACTCAGTGCCCTCTGGTGACCTAAATGGGAAGGAAATCCAAGGAAGAGGGGATATATGTATACGTGTGGCTGATTCTCTTTGCTGTACAGCAGAAACTACCACAATATTGTAAAGCAACGATACTCTAATACAAAAAATAAAATACAGGTTCTCAGGCCCCACCTGGGAGATCTTGATTCAGATCTGGGACAGGGCTCAAGAACCTATTTTTAAGAAGCTCCACAGGTGATTCAAATGAAGAGCAGGTTGAGAACCTGTGGTATACGTTATTAAGATGGCTCCTGAAAACAATTTTTTCCCCCGTATCAACAGCAGAGGGTTTTCTGCAAAACCTCAAGAGATTTTAAAGTGATTTAAAAAAAGCAGCCACACAGGGTCAGTCTTTCTCTACAGGCATGTGGCTGAAACTGAATCTGCCTCACAAAGTAGGAACCAAATTAGCAAGACATGCCAGGTGTTGGTGTAGGTTTCGCCAGTGAGTGGTGATAACCACATGCCTTGTGCCGTTTGCAACAATAGCTGAGGAGCACTTTCTTAGCCAGAGAAAATGAGATGGGTCATTAGACCCTTACAGGAATTTTCTCTGCCAGATTTGTGTCCAAACAAGTCATCTTGAGACCAAACCCAATTTGATAACTAGGCCATCGCACCGATGGGGCTTGAGGCACTAGTCAGAGTTGGCTACGGGGAAAGGTGAGCCCGGGCCCCCAGGACCCTTGAATTGGCTGCAGAAGGGAAGGCTCGTTATCCTCCGTTAGCTAGACAAGCACGAGCTGCTGTTGATGCATTTGTCAGTGAAACAACCACCAAGCTTTATGTCTGCTTTGCGACATTTCAGTAGATAGCCATACCTTAACCGTGTAAGTTTGCAACAGATAAAGTTGAGGGCGATTTGTTCATTTTAAATAACGCAGGGTTTGGTTTATAACACCCCCCGCCACACACAGCCCGTCAGTGACGGGGGCATGTCAGAATATGATGGCTGTGGTATAAGCCAAGGGTTTCTAGTTATCAACGGTCTCAGAGAAAAGGAATCCACTCCTCCCAGCTCTAACGAAGGACTTCCCCAAGGAGAACAAGGGAAGCTTCTTTGGCTCATGTCTGTCTCTGAGGTTGATTTGTCCAAGATCCGTGGTCCAACTAGTAACTCCCAGTTCCTACACACATAGAACCTGAGACCGAAAAATGCAGCACTTCCATCAGCTGGGTGCAGTGTGTAAGCTAGACTCTAACATTAAGTAAAGCATCTATTTAGAACGCTGAGTGAAATTCAATTAAATGGCAAATCTCATTTAGAAACAAGCACATATTGTATGCTTTATGGTATAAACTGCGTTTGGTACAACCAAATGTGCAAACAGATGGGCCTAGTGTCGAAGGCATGGGCAGGGGCTGGCCATAGCAGCCTTGTGAAGCAGACCCGCCTCAGGAGGTGCCTCTGACGTCAGCATTGCCGCATTTAGCAGCTCAGCAAAATACGTTTGGGTTTGCTTTTTTGGAAAAACGTGAAAGGATTTTCCCCCATTTCTTCTGTAAATATATACTGGGCAGGAGATCTGGTAAAATGTCTCAAATAAGACTTATCAGACTGGCACTATTTTGCAAAGGTCACAGTCCAAAAGGAATAACCTTTACCTACATTCCCATCACTTGTGTCCATTGAACAACTGTCTGTCTAACCCTCTCCACTTTTAGATATGGTCAACTTCTTGTGTTTCTTTTTTTAAACAGAACCTCCAAGTGCAGGGCAATCATCAGCGCCTCAGAGAGCACTGTCTGGGAATCCCCCGACATGTCCTTGCTTGTGCTGCTTTTAAAGTCATGCCTCTCTCATCCCGTTTAGACCTCTTCCTGGGCAAGCAGCTGTCTCCAGCCATGATGAACACTGTCTGATTTGGAGCGCTCAGGCAGCGTGATGTCGAAAACGAGACCTGGAATGTCTGGAGAGTATAGGCTGAAAGCAAAAACATCTGCCCTTTCTGGAGCTGTTCACCTCCAATGCAGCCACAGCCAAGGAGCAGGCCAGAGATAGCATGACCTCTCTCTGCCTCCCCTCCATCCTCTCTGGGGCCGGAGAGGATTGGTGAGGGAGGCGCCTCCACCCCTTCCCCTGGCGCCTTTATATGGTGACTTGGCTCCCCGCTTGCCCTCCGCCTCCTGCCTGGCAGGAGCGCGCCCCGTGGCTCTCTTCCCAGCCCCTCTGCAGGCACATTCCCAGTGGGTGCCGCGAGCGTTTGGCTGAGCTGGCTCCTTCTTTCGGCCTTGGCCTTGGTCTGTACCCCTGACCGGGCGGGCAGCACAATAAGCCCTTAGCTTGTTCATTCTTTCCAGCTCCTGCTGCTTTGCCCTTGTGGAACTGGCTCTTCCCCCTACTCAGCACGGAACCCAAATGCCTGATTTATGTCTGCTGCCTTAGAAAAGAACTGAGCCCAGTGAAATTCTAGCATCGTCCTGGTGCTTTTGAGTGATAGCCGCCTTCAGAAGCATACAGTGGGCGCTCAGTAAACGATTGTTGACGGAATGGATAGGTGGATGGAAGCATCGGGAATGATCTCTTCTGGTTTTCAGATGATTTTCTACTTAGATTCTGGTTTTGCGTCTCCAACATCTCAGATTCTTTCGCTTTGTATGGCTCAGCACTTCAGCAAACCATTGACCCACTTTCAGTAGCCTAAGATTAATTAGCATTTCTGCAGCGCTGCAGTCTGTCTTCCCGATTGGTAACATTTATCTGTTCTTCAAGCCCCCTATAAGCTCAGTTAATGTTGGGGTTTTGTTTGAGGGTGAGAAGTTGGATAGATGTTGCAAATTGCAAATCCTGACTGAGCTGTCAGATCCAGACTGCATGAGAACTTTTTAACCCAGATTTAAACAGGACATCTTGGTTAGTTTAATTTTCTGGTTAAGAGAGGGTTCTGATTTTAAGTCTGTTTACAGCTCTTTCAATTTCAACCCATTCTTGAAAACCTTTCTCAAATGTTTTCCTTGACTTAGAAGAAGTAGTCCTCTCCCAAGTAAGTAATGGAGTCTGCTGAACATCGTTGATTCTTTCTGTGACAGCTCGATATGGTTCCTTCCCCATGGTCAACATGATGCACATGGGCTGTTTGAAGGGTTATTTTAAGGTACTACGGTAGGAAGCATGTGGGAGTGGCGGAGGAGTGCGATCCCATTGGTGGGCCGTGGGTGGGGAATAACGTGAGGCAATGTAGAAGTGGTCACATGGGGCCAGATGGCGCGTTAGATGCTGGCTTTGGCATTTAATAGGCAGTGGATGTTTTTGAGCAAGGGGATGACGTAAGAGCTGCGCTTCAAGAAGTGGAGTTAACCTTGGTTGCAGAGGGAGGAGCCCGTCGAGGGTCTCTGACAAGAGTCTACAGACGGGGGAGCCAGGGTTGATTTTAAGACGACAGGTTGGAGGGAACTTGGTGACTGGCTGCTGAGGGGAGTGCGATAGGGAGGAATGGAAGATGCCTCTGGGGCTAAGCCTGGGGAAGGTGAGCAGGTGCGCTTAGGTGGTTTTGGAATCCATCTGTGAGTACAGAAGTGATTGTCCAAGTCCTGCCTCTTCTCTTCACCAGTGTGGAACTTTGGGGCCAGGGAGCCTCTTGAAGCCTCAGTTTCTACATCTCTGAGTAGGGGGGAATCTCCTCCATTGACTTTAGGCCAGGCGTTCTCACATGGAAAGTAACAGTCAACACGGTGGCTGCTGCTGGAACTGGACAGAGACCATTCTTTTCAGCAGTGTCCTGCTCCTTTTTTTGTTCCAGTTAATTTTATTTACAGGCATGGGGAGCCCATTCAGACTGAGTAACATGCTTGCTCATGAGGGCATAGCTTATGCTAAACCAAGGAGAACATCCCATAGGCTACACCTGGGATGCACAGTTGAGTCAGGCTTTGTCCGGTAGGTGTACCTGTCTGAGCTCTGGTTGGCCGGAGCTGTTGCTGGGCTGATTCCATTTTAAGCAAAATTAGAGTCGATATGAACTGGTTATACTAGACTGCCTTCTTAAAAAAGAAAAATAAGATTCTGTCTCCTGATTCATCTTCATTTTGCTGTTTCAAAACTACATAGTTGTGGTATGAATATGCAACTTTGTGTTCAGTTTAATAAGAAGGCTATAAAAAGTGCAGTGTTGGGCTTCCCTGGTGGCGCAGTGGTTGAGAGTCCGCCTGCCAATGCAGGGGATGCGGGTTCGTGCCCCAGTTTGGGAAGATCCCACATGCCGCGGAGCGGCTGGGCCCGTGAGCCATGGCCGCTGAGCCTGCGCGTCCGGAGCCTGTGCTCCGCGGCGGGAGAGGCCACAACAGTGAGAGGCCCGCATACCGCAAAAAAAAAAAAAAAAAAAAAAAAAAAAAAAGTGCAGTGTTGATCTATAGGTGGTTCTCAGATGTTGTCTAAGAATAAAGGAGAGCCTCTGTACCTCAAAGGAGAATGGCCCCTCGATGAAATCGTTTTCTGCACATTGTTTCCTCTACAGATTGATGATTTTGGCCTTTGCCTAATTTTTCAAATCTTTACAGGATTTTAACTAAGTGATGTTTGGTAGACTTGAGATAGATTGGGCTGTGGAACAAGAAACCACCTCTCCGTACACCATCCAGGGGCAGTGCTCTGCACGGCGCAGAGGCCACCCGCAGGGAGCTGAGGGGGCCCTGCTAAGCCCTCTTGGTCAGCCTCCTTGTTCCGGATTCCAGATGAGTCCAGACAAGCACTGGCATGGGAGTAAGGAAACACCACCGCCGCCAGCCTCCTGTGAGACTGCTGCTCTTGTGGCCTATTCCCTCGATTCACAGAGAATATATTTGAGAGAGGGGATGGGGGGAGGAAAAAAAAAAGATGCCTTAGCCAACCCCGAGAAAGAGGACAGAAACAGCAAGCACAGCAGTCGCTGCAAGTTTGGTGCTGCAATCTGCCAGCCCATTTGTTGATTCTGCATGCCATCCTTCAGTCGGCACCACTGCTGCCAGGAACCACCCCCTCCTTTTTCCATCTGAAGGAAGGGAGAGAGGTGCTGCGGCAGGGTTAACTCTTCCTGCCCTGAAGCCTAAAGTTTCTTCTTCCCACATCAGGCTCAATAATCTGTGCCATGTTAGGACCCACAGAGATATTTGAATCCAAGGATTTTAGAAGTGGAAGGGGCCTGAGGCGATTTTTCAAACAAGAAAAGCAGCATCAGTCTTCCCAGATTTGACCACATGTGACAGGGGGTAGAGGTCATTTGAATTATGAAGAATGAGGACCTCTAAGGAAACCTGCTTTTTTTTTTTAACCTGCAGCCAGGGATCTGGTCAGCAAATCAGCAGGGACAGGTGGAGGTGGTACAGGGTCAGAGAAGCCTTCTGAGTTAGACCAACCAGAAAAACAAACATCAGAGGTGGAGGTAAAGCAGCAGAGCTAGGAAGAGGGAGAAAGGAGAAAAAAAGAGTCTAGCATCCTTCAGAAGACGGCAGTGACATTTTAGGAGGTAACTTGATTAGTCCTGGTAATGATTTAACCAATAGAATGCAGTTATTTATCGTATTCTTTATGAAGTCATTTAAGAGCACCGATCATGTCTTTCCTGACTTGCTTAATGTGCTTTTGTGGAAATAAGAGCACAATCCAGGGAATACCGGGAAGTCCAAAAATATTGGCCATAACTGCTGTCTAGGGCATGAGGGAGGTGGCTCTCCGGATTGTGGAGATTGGGAACGTTTTGTTCAAATTAAAGAACTGCAAATTGTCACTTTTAGTGCATTAGTTAATTTGTGTACCTAGGTGCTTGGAACAGTGCCTGGTGCCTCATAAACACAGTGTATTAGTTGCTGCTACTACTATCAGTAGTAATAGTAATTATTACAATTTTCAGAGGTAGGACTAGTGTAGAGTGTGATTAATCAGAAATCTTGTTTCAGTTTGTGTGAAAAGCTCATATTCCTCAATTTAGAAATTCAGTGGAATTTTCCTTCAGGGAGACTAGCTCTCAGAAATAGCCTCTGTCCTGGTTGGAAAATGGTCTGCTTTGCTGCTGGGTGTTGCCAGGGTGGAGGAGTGCACTCCTTCCAGAGCCCAGGGAGGAGCCTGCACCATCGGGAATGACATGAAGTAACCATTGGTTTCACGCGAAGGGAGACTGGAGTATTGTAACGAAACTTCGTGTGCTTGGTTTAGATTTAAGGCCTGCAGGCTTCAGCTTCTTTAGGGAACTGTCTGGTGATCAGACACAAACAAGGTGACCCCAGGCCCCGGAAGGGGACGGCTCTAGGTCCTCTGTCTCAAGACGTGCTCCTTTTCCCCGTGCCACATCTCTGCTTTCATTCATTTTTCAAGGTTGAACTTATCATGGTTAACGCTACTAACATTTTATTGATAGTAAAGGGTTCTTAACAGTGCCTGAGGGGAGTTCCCTCGTGGTCTAGTGGTTGGGATTTGGCGCTCTCTCTTGTAGCCCGGGTTCAATCCCTGGTCAGAGAACTGAGATCCCACAAGCCACGTGGTGTAACCAAAAAAAAAAAAAAAAACCCCAAAACAGTGCCTGAATCATCACTCACCACAACCTGTGCTTTACCTGTTTTTTTTTTTTAAATGAATTTATTTTTATTTTTATTTATTTTTGGCTGTGTTGGGTCTTCGTTGCTGTGCGCGGGGCTTTCTCTAGTTCCAGTGAGTGGGGGCTACTCTTCGTTGCCGTGCGCGGGCTTTTCATTGCACGGGCTCTAGAGCGCAGGCTCAGTAGTTGTGGCGCACGGGCTCTAGAGTGCTGGCTCAGTAGTTGTGGTGCACGGGCTTAGTTGCTCCGCGGCATGTGCGATCTTCCCTGACCAGGGATCAAATCCATGTCCCCTGCATTGGCAGGTGGATTCTTAACCACTGAGCCACCAGGGAAGTCCCTGTGCTTTATCTGTTTTGTCTTAATTTTGCAACACAACATTCCCCCCATTTTACAGATGAGTTAATCGAGTCACAAAGAAGCTAAGTGAAGTGGGACGCAGGCTGCCTGGCTCTCTTGCTGGGAGTCGTAATCCCCTAGGGTGTCTAGCTTCTTCCTTATTAGCCTTTCAGTCTTTGCTGTGTCCCCTCATGCACTAGCCTTGTCTTCTCAAGTCGATTCTAACTCTTCAGAGCACCTTGCCTTATCCTTGTTTGTGTGTGTGTATTTCCCCCAGACCCCAGCATTCAAGATATACCCAAGGACTAGCATTCCAGTTGGGGTGGGGGCAGGAGTGGGTCCCCTGACTGGACCACCTGCTGTGATTGGTTGCACACTGCCCAGTTGAGGTTCCCCGCCCCCCTCCCACATACTCCCGGCGTGAATGCTCTCCTGGGCCAGCGCATCGTGTTAGACTCCATCCTTTCTTAATGTTGGCAAATGATTCCCAGCTTCACAAGCAGCAGCTTGGCTGCTTCTTCACCAGGGCCAGGGAAGACTTTTTCAGGAACAAGCAGGAATAAGTTGGTATTGGCAGAGCAGACCCAGGCAAACCCCAGTGTCTTGTCCTTTGTCCTGGATCACCCACTCTCTCTAGGCCACACACAGTGCTCAGTGCTGCTCCCATCCCCCAGGTCCCACCTGGAGAAAAACCAACCCAGCCCTTTGCCCTTTGTCCCAGTTCCTTAAGGCTATTGCTGACTACAGATCTGATAAATTAACCTTTATCAGAATCCCTCCTGGTGACATATTTACATTTAAAAGGAGATAATTCCTTTGCTGCTCCGAAAGCAGGGTAGGTGGAAGGAGGTTCGTAAATAACAGGCCACGTGAGAGGCATGGGTGTAGGAAGGACTCCAGGTCTGGGTAATCCTGGGTTCAAATCCTGACTCCACCCCTCACTGGGTGTGACCAAGGCAGCTTCTCCAAGCCAGTTTCTTGTCTGTAAATAGCACAGCGCCTGCCCAGTGAGCATTAGCACCCTGGCCAGTTGTAGCCCCTCAGTAAGTGTTCCTTTAACAACTGAACTGGTATGTCTGCCTGCTATTGTCAAATTAAGAACATAATTGTTTCTGTTTCTTGTTCAGTTGTAAAGTGTTCTCAGCTTGGGATTTTTTAGAAACGTTTATTTATTGTGAAATATGGCTTATATACAGAAAGGTGCACAAAACACATTCCTACCATTTAGCAAACAGTTATAAAAGTGTCACCCATGTAACCACTACCCTGGTCAAGAAAAACAAATACTGCTTTAAAGTGGTGAACACTTTGTAACAGTGGTTCTCACCTGGGGGCCATTTTGCCCTCAGGGGACGTTGAAACATTTTTGGTTGTGGTATCTGGGGAAGTGCTTCTGGTATCTAGTAGAAAGGAATGCCACTAAACATAAACAGCCCCCCATAGCAAAGAATTATTCAGCTCCCAGAGTCAGCAGTGCCCAGGCTGAGAAAGCCTGCTGTAACACAAGCTGAATAGCCACTATGGGACAAACACCGGGTTTAGAAACACAGTGCTTCAGCAAGAGGTGAACTTTTAGGAAAAGATTTGGATACTCAAGAAACCTGTTTGGGTCAAGACTTAGATTTATATGACACATTGTTAGTAATGTCATCCCGCTCAACTAATTGCTCTCCAGGAAAAAAAAAAAAAAAAAAAAGGCCAGGCAGCATTTCAGATGGAGGATCTGAAGTTAATAGACCTTGCTAACAGCATCAATCAGTTTGTATTCTTTCATTGTTGCCAAATGCTTTTAATCTCCTCTGTCACTTTGCACCAATCTTGGGAATCAAATACTGTACAAGTCAGAAGGAGCCAGATGTGTTCCATTTTACTATTAATTAAATTGTGAATTAATTAAATACTGCCTTCTTCCCAACAACTTGTCCCAACCCCTTCGGTCTTGTGACTCTTTGTCTTTAATTTATTGCAGGATTTAGTCGTTCGTATTGTTTTTATTCTTGGCAACCTGACAGCGAAAAATAACCAGGCTCGTGAGCAGTTTTCCAAAGAGAAAGGGAGCATCCCAACTCTGCTGTCTTTATTCCATACATTCTACAAACTGGATCTGCATTCCCAGAAGCCCCTGGGGGAAGGAGAAGAGAGGCCCAAGGAGCCGAGGCCGGCCCAGGCGGAGGACGTACTCATCAAGCTGACCCGCGTGCTCGCCAACCTGGCCATCCACCCTAGCGTGGGCCCAGCCATCGCCGCCCACCCGCGCATCGTGGGCCTGCTCCTCGCCATGCTGGGTAAGAAATGAGGCCCCCTGGCGCCAAGGGCGTTGCCGGGAGATGGACCGGGCTCGGGTGCCATGGGGGCTTTAGCAGTACAGTCGGCTAGCTTTTACAGGCCTTCTCAGCTGTGAAGGAAAATTCATTCCTTTTCTGTTCAGAACTGCCTCAAAAGTCGTCCAGATTTTTTTAAAAAAAGATAAAAAAGAAAAAAATATTAATACAAATTATTACTAAAACTCACTGAACTGTACAATTTAAAAGAGTGAATTTTACAGTATGTGAATTATATCACAATTTCTTTTGAAAGCCTACCAATCAAATTGTAAAAAATTGGCCAAAGTAACCACAGAGTTTAAAATCCCAAATTTTTCCTGGGGTAGCCCACACGATTAAAGTTTATTTATCTTTTTATTTTTTCAGCTTTTTATGTTATCAGTAATTAGAGCCCCTGGTCATTCAGGTCCCATTCCCCTGCCCACCCCACATGAGTCAGTTGGAGCTGCCGTAACAAAATGCTGCAGACTGGGTGGCTTAAGCAACACAAGTTTATTTCTCACAGCTCTGGAGGCTGGAAATCCAAGGTCAAAGTGCCGCTGATTCTGTTCTGGGGAGAGCCCTCTTCCTGGCTTGCAGGTGGCTACATTCTCACTAAGTCTTCCTGTGGCTTTTCTTCAGTGTGTGCATGTGCACATGGGAAAGAGAATGATCTTTCTCTTCTTATAAGACCACCCTATCAGATACGGACACCACCCTTCTGACCTCATTTAACTTTACCTCCTAAAATCCTTGTCTCCAAAAACAATCACATTAGGGGTTAGGGCTTCAACATATGAATCTGGGGGAAGGGACACAATTCAGTCAATAGTATTCTACCCCAGGTCCCCCAAATTCATGTCCTTCTCACATGCAAAATACATTCATTCCATCCCAACAGCCCCCCAAATTTTAACTCATTCCAGCATCAACTCTAAAGTCTAAGGTCCAAAATCTCATTTAAATATCATCGAAATCAGATAGATATGATACATCCTGAGGAACAATTCCTCTCCTGCTTGAAGCTGTGAAACCAGACACGTTATATGCAAGATACAATGGTGGGGCAGGCACAGGATAGACATTCCCATTCCAGAAGAGAGAAATAGGAAAAAAAAGAAAGTGTGATGGGTTGCAAGCAAGTCCCAAACCTAGTAAGGCGAATTCCATCAGATCTTTTTTTTTTTTAAACAAATTTATTTATTTTATTTATTTATTTTTGGCTGCGTGCGAGCTTTCTCTAGTTGTGGCGAGCAGGGGCTACTCTTCGTTGCAGTGCGGGGGCTACTCTTTGTTGCGGTGCGTGGGCTTCTCATTGCGGTGGCTTCTCTTGTTGTGAAGCTGGGCTCTAGGGGCGTGGACTTGAGTACTTGTGGCATGCGAGCTCAGTAGTCATGGCTCACAGGCTCCGTAGTTGCGGTGCATGGGCTTAGCTGCTCCACGGCATGTGGGATCTTCCTGGACCAGGGCTCGAACCTGTGTCCCCTGCATTGGCAGGCGGATTCTTAACCACTGCACCACCAGGGAAGCCCCCATCAGACCTTAAGGCTTGAGAATAATCCTCTTTGGTTAGATGCTTTGCCTTGCAGACCCACTGGGGCAGTGGCCCTTCCTCCACAGCTCTGTCAGTTAGGCCACCAGGGCTCTGCAGAGCAGTCTTGCCCTCAAAGATTTGGGGTGAAGGCCAGTGTGGCCTGTTGAAACTGAGGCAGTGGCCCTGGTGATCTCTGAATCACCACTGGGGACATTCTTTTCTCTACTAGAAGAATAGTGCATATTCACAGCCAAATAGCTGTACACTCTGTCCTGTCAAATCCAAGGAGTCTGACAGCCTTCCTTCGTTTGGTCCTGTCTCAGCTTCAGTTCAAATTGGCAGTGTTTCTGCTCACATAATCCCGTAAACTCTTTACTGAGTGATAGGCCAACCACACCCTTGGTATTCTCTCCAGCACATGCTTTCTTCTTTCTTGCAATATGGACAGGCTGAGAATTTTCCAAATCTTCAAGTTCTAGTTCCTTTTGCTTAACAACTTCTTCAGTTCATCCCTCTCTTCTTATATGTTACTGTAAGCAGTCAGGAAGAGCCAAGCCTCTCCTTAAACACTTTGCTTGGAATTCTCAGCTAAATACCCAGTATCGTTGCTCGCAAACTAGACCTTCCACGAAACAGTAGAACACAAACAATTCAGACAAATTCTTTGCCACTTTATAACAAGGATCACCTTTCCTGCAGTTTCCAAGGACCTGTTCCTCCTTTCCATCTGAGACTTTGTCAGAGTGGCCTTTAATGTCCATCTTCCTAACAGCATTGTATTCATGATTATTTCTGTGTTCTCTAAGAAGATGGAAGCTTTCTCTCCAGCTCTCTCTTGTCTTTGAGCTTTTGCCGGAATCACCCTGTTGACAAAAAATTAATCAGTAGTGGGCTTCCCTGGTGGTGCAATGGTTAAGAATCCGCCTGCCAATGCAGGAGACACAGGTTCGAGCCCTGGTCTGGGAAGATCCCACATGCCGCGGAGCAGCTAAGCCCATGCGCCACAACTACTGAGCCTGCGCTATAGAGCCCGTGAGCCACAACTGCAGAGCCTGAATGCCACAACTACTGAGCCCGTGTGTCACAACTACTGAAACCTGTGAGCCTAGAGCCCTTGCTCCACAACAAGAGAAGCCACCGCAATGAGAAGCCCACTCACTGTAACAAAGAGTAGCCCCCGCTCGCCACAACTAGAGAAAGCCCGGGTGCAGCAATGAAGATTCAACGCAGCCAAAAATAATAAATAAATAAATAAATAAATTTATATTAAAAAAAAATCAGTGGATCAAAGAAAGAATTGGAAAATTTTATTCGAGCCAAATTTGAGGATTATAACCCAGGAAGAGCATCTCAGAAAGCTTTGAGAACTGTTCCACTGGTTAGAAATCAAGGCACAGTTACATAAGTTTTTTTGAGGCAGAAGGCTGTACGTCAAATGATGTGTTATTGACAGTTTACATAATCCAGATCTAAGCATCATCCTGGTGGGTCATCTGACCCCTTACAAGATCAAGAAGGAATGTTATCTTTTAAGGAGGGAGTCATCTTGATGCTAGGAGAATGTTGCTCTTTATGGTTGAACAGGTATTCCTACCGATGGGAGAGGTTTGGTCGATGCATAAGGCAGATACACAAAGCACAGTGTGGGGAGAGAGGAGGCGAAAGAGCAGAGAAGAAGTTCTATGTTTAAATTTTTCTTGTCTTGCCATAAAATACGAATTTTATTTCCCAACCTTTAACATCCGTATTTCTTGTATACATCTCAGAACTCCTCCAGCCTCTACCCATTACCCAGTTCCAAAGCCACCTCCATACTTTTAGGTATTTGTTACAGTAGCACCTCACTGCTAGGCACCCAAACCTGTCTCAGTCTGTTTAGGGCGCCACAACAAAATAGCATAGGCTGGGTGGCTCAAACAACAGACACTTTCTCACACATCTGGAGGCTGAAAGTCTGAGATCAGGGTGCCAGCGTGGTTGGTTCTGGTGAGACCTCTCTTCCTGGCTTATAGACGGCTGCCTTCTCTCTCTCTTCCTCTTCTTCTAATGCCACCAATCCTATTGGATAAGGACTCCACGCCTCTAACCCTAATTACCTCCTAACAGCCCTACCTCCAAATACAGGCGCATTAGAGGTGAGGGCTTCAACAAACAAATTTGGGAGGGGCACAGTTCAGTCCATAGCACCCCCCCTTCCACTTTTTAGGCCTTGTCATTTCCCATGGGCACCTCTGCCTACTAGTGTGCAAGGAAATTGACTGCCATCTAGAGTGATCTACTTCGCCACTACTTACCAGACTCTGAAAGATTGTGTTGTTGTGGAAGAAGCATTCATGCCTGATGAAAATGATGTGTTGGGGTAATCTTTGAACTTTGCCCCTTTGCCACTCATTTATTGAGTCTTCACTGCATAATCAGTCCTATGCTGTATGTGAAAAGAGGTTTGTCTTAGTTTGCTCAGGATGCCATAACAAAATACCACAGACTGGGTAGCTTAAACAATAGAAATCTATTTCTCACAGTCTGTAGGCTGGAATTCCAAGGTCAAGGTGCCAGCAGGGTTGGTGTCTGGTGAGAATCCTCTTTCTGGCTTGTCTATGGCCACCTTCTTGCTGTGTCCTCACATGGTGGAGAGAGAGCTCTGGTGTCTCCTTCTTTTCTTCTAAGGGCACCAGCCCTGTGGGATGAGGGCCCCACCTTTACGACCTCATTTGACTTTTACCACCTCACAGGCCCTATCTCCAAATGTAGTCACATTGCGGGTCGGGCTTCAACATATGAATTTGGAGGGGAACACAAACACTCAGGCCAGCACAACGTTTAAAAAAGTATAGGTTGGTATCTGCTTTCAGGGAACTCAGGGTACGTGGTGGGGGAATATCAGGTGTATAGACAAGAAGCTTATGAAAAGTGCCAGCAGCATGGGGTATACAGAACATGGAAGCTGAGAGGACAGAGCCACAGAGCCCAGCTTTTGGCGTGTGGGAGTGTAAGTGACCGTGCCTTCCGTTGTTGTGGAGCTGTGTGATTTATTTTTATTTTATTTACTTATTTAATTTTTAAAATAAACTTATTTATTTATTTATTTTTGGCTCCGTTGGGTCCTCGTTGCTGTGCGCGGGCCCTCTCCAGTTGTGGCGAGCGGGGGCTACCCCTTGCCGCGGTGCGTGGGCCTCTCATCGTCGTGGCCTCTCCCGCTGTGGAACACGGGCTCCAGGCGTGCAGGCCCCCAGCAGCCATGGCACGTGGGCCCCAGAGCTCAGGCTCAGCAGTTGTGGCGCACGGGCCTAGCTGCTCTGCGGCATGTGGGGCCCTCCCGGGCCAGGGCTCGAACCCGTGTCCCCAGCGTTGGCAGGCAGACTCCCAACCGCTGCGCCACCAAGGAAGCCCTATTTTATTTATTTTTTAACTGGGGTATAATTGACCGAAAACATTATGTTAGTTCCAGGTATACAACGTAGTGATTTGATATTTCTGTACATTACAAAATGATCACTATCATAGCCGCGCAGTTTAAGAAGCATGTTCACATCTGTTACCTCACAGCAGCTGTGCGGCAGTAGGTTGTTGTTATTTTAGCCATTTCACAGAGGAGGAAACAGGCTTAGTGAGATAAAGTGACTTTTAGAGGTCACAAAGTTAGTAAGTGACAGGGTTACTCTGCATGTTGCTGATCCTTTTTTGTTGTTGTTTTTTTTAATGTTTATTTATTTATTTGGCTCTGCGGGGTCTTAGTCGAGGCACGCAGGATCTTTGTTGCTGCACTTGGGATCTTAGTTCCCTGACTAGGGATCGAGCCCGGGCCCCCTGCATTGGGAGCTCCTAGTCTTAGCTACTGGACCACCAGGGAAGTCCCTGCATGTTGCTGGTCTTAAGGAAGGATTATTAAATTCTGACTGAGGTCTTTTCCTTGTGACTTAATCACTTCCACATGATAACTCAAAAACCTACACATTTAGCGTGGGACTGTCTTCCAAGCTGCTGACGGCACGTTAAACCGTCTGTGCAAACCTGCATCGAGCTGTTCCAGAAATTCAGTTTCTCTAACAACCTCAAAACTTCCAGCACTTGAACCATACTATCTCCCTGTCTTCTGATGATCCTTCTGCATCTGGAGGATCAATTCTTCTCCACTCAGAAGTCAGGGATCCAGCTGCCTCAGAGTCAGCTATGGGGCTCATTAAAATACGCTTTCTAGTTTCTGGTCTTACCCAGAAAAAGGCTTTACCTGAGGGATGGTTTTAGGGTCTTGAAATATGCATTTCAACTACTCCCCTGCTCCCAGTTGATTCTTCTGCCCCTTAAATGTTGAAACCCACTGCTCAGAGAATCACCTTTAGCCTCTCTGGCTAGTGAGGCGCTGGCAGGTGTCTGAAACCCACCCGGTGAGTTCTCATCTGCTGGCAGGCCAAATCGCTTCACCTGACTGTAGCTACCTGGGGAGAGCCTGAGGACCTGCCCTTAGACACCTGGACACATCACTGTGGATAGTCAAGAAATAAAGCTCTGGATGATTCATTTTCCTGCAATTATTAATATTCACATGTGAAGTGAGAAAATTCCTGGTCTTATATGTATTTTCTGAGCTTAGAAATTACATTTCTTCCTATGAACTAAAGGTACAATGGATAATTTGTGTTTGACTTCTAGGAAACTGATGCTTTGGAGGCAGAAGAAAGGCTGAGAAGCAGATTTGGCCAGAGCTGAAAGGGTTAACCAGGGGGGCCTGGCTAGAGTCCTTAGGAGGCTAGGGCCTGTCCCCTCCATTCCTCCATCACCAAGTCCTCTGGGAGGGTAGGTGCTCTGTCTTGGTCACTGGGGGATTCCCATGTGAGGTCTCTCCAGTGCACCCTCTTGAGGTTACTGTCACTCGGAAATAGCCTGCTTTCTTTCTTTTGCTCTAAAGCGATCAGTGAAACTCAAATCTGGTACTTCGCAAACTTCTTTGTGCGTAGAATCATGCAGGGAGCTTATGAAAGACACAGATTCTTCACCCTACCCTCAGAAGTTGTGACTGATCAAGTGAGGTGTGGAACCCAGGAGTCTGCATTTTTTAAAGCTCCCCGGCTGGTCCTGATGTGGGTGGTGGAAGGTCTCACTTGAGAATGCTTCAGTCTCTGCATGTTAGAGCTCAGTGCCGTCTGAGGTTAAGCCCAAGTGAAGAAACCCTTCTCTCTAGCCTGCCATGCTGGACAGTTGTTTGGGCAGGCAGTGGGATCCCTTGTCTGTTTTATCTCCTGAACGATTTGACCTCCCACGTAAAGCTGTGGTGGGGTGAAGTGACCTTGACAGAGGATCATACGCCTGCACCCTCCTCTTGGCAGCTCAGCTGCAGGGACGAATGTCCTGAGCCCTACGAGGCCCCCCGAAACTGGTCTCTGCTGGTTCCTACCTGGAGTCTCTGCATCAGTGCAGAAGGGCGATCAGATCCTGGGAGAGGGAGCTGGTCTTCAGAGCGCCTGCCTCCCTTAGCCAGCCTGGTAGTGGCTTTGGAAAGCAGGTCAGGGCTGGCTTGACTCTGACCTGCTCACTTGCCTGAGGGCAAGGCAGCTGTTGCCCTGATAGTCCCCAGTGCTCACTTAGTCCTCACTCCTCCCAGCCTGACACCTTTGCTGCACTGCACCCTCCCCCCAGGCACGTGGGAAAGGCATCCCTTGGGACCTTGTCCTCCACCTCTCCCCAGCCCTACTCCCCTCACAGAGGAGTTGCTTGTACCCCAGGACTCCCCTCCAGAGGCCAGTCTCATTGCAGAGGGTGTTTTAAAATAAAAAATATCTCTAGTAAGGACCAGCCTTCTCAGCAAGCGCCCAGATGCAGCGATTTGCTGCCTTAGTGGAATCTCCAAATTCCAGATTCTCTTATATTCACAAGTCCGCTACACAGGGCTGGGTGGGTGCCTCATGCTCTTTGGAGGCAAATTATTGCCCCAACTGGCTCTAATAGGCACTCAGCAAGATGCTGTGGAAAGAGCAGGATGGATGAGTCGGGCAGACCTGGATTCACATGTGTGCTCTATGAAATCAGGCAAGGTATTTTTCTCTAAGCCTCAATGTTCTCATCTGGGAGGAGAAAATGGGCTATTAGGAGGCTGCTATGGACTAAACTGTGTCCCTCAAATTCATGTGTGGAAGCGCTAACCCCCAGTGTGATGGTATTTGGAGATGGAGCATTTGGGAGATAATTAGGTTTAGATGAGGGCACAGAGAGAACGCAGCCATCTGCAAGCCAGGAAGAGCCCTCACCAGAACCCAGCCATACTGGCTCCCTGATCTTGGACATCTCACCTCCAGAGCTGTTAAATAATTTCCTGTTGTTTGAGCCACTCAGTTTACGGCATTCTGTTATGGCAGCCTGAGCTGACTGAGGCAGGTGCACCTTTAGAGTATTAATTATTGTGGGTTTAAATGTAAGTGCATTTAAAGCGTTATTAATAAATAACTTCTGTGGGGTTAAATGCATGGAAAGTGCTTGGTGCTGTTCATGATAGATGCCTAGTAGCTGTGAATGTCTCTCCTCTTGCCCCAGATGCCAGACGTTATCCCTGCTCCCAAACGTGAGGTCCTACAGGGGGGTGGTGACACATAAGAGCTACATTCCTTTTTCTGGTCAAACTAATAAATTCTTCTACCAAGGCAAGAGAAAAAAACAGATCCCTAGACACTGCCCAAGATCTTTTGTCATCAGTCCAGGGATGGAGGGAACCAGGGATGAGAATTCCTCTTTGCTAAGTTTTAGACATTCACTCAAGCCACTCGCCATGAGCCATCATTCTGGATAGCCCTCCTGTTCACGAACAGATGTTTATTTAGCACCCACAGTGTGCCACGCACTTTTATAAGCCCTTCACAAGTATTAACGCATTTAAACTTTGTAACAAATCTGTAATGTAGGTGCAGTTATTATCCCACTTTGCCGACAAGGAAACTGAGGCCCAAGGAGTTTAAATGACTTGAACAAGGTCACACAGCCAGCAGGTAGAAGATCAGGATTCCAGCTCCAGAGTCGCAGCGAAGCAAGCGAGGATACTTTTGGGGGTCCTATGTCCCTACTTTTACCTTGCCTCCCTCAAAAACACCTGGGATCTTTTTACAGATCTTCTAGAAACCTGAGGCCAGTAGGATATTTCCTTGCTGTAGAATCCATACTGAAGTCCAAGATAATTCTGTTCTTTATTCCCTTCCCATGTATTTAAACTAACAAACCAGGCAGTTAGGGCCTCATTTATTCTTTCTTTCTCCAGGTATTCATTGAGTGTCTGCCAGGTGCTGGGCCCATGCTGGCTGCTGTGGGTGGAGGAACCACTGGCTGAAGGGCCAGTACGTGTTTTCTGTAGCGTAACAAATGCCTGAATTTCCCTTTGAATAGAGTAAACGTAGAAAGGTCATTCTCTTTAATGAAAAGAAGGCCGAAAGGAGGGAGAATTAAATCAGAGAATGTAAGAGCTCGCAGAGTCCTCCTGCTCAGCTCACAGCCTCCCTCTTATCCCGGAGGAACTTTGGTTTCATACAAGAGGTAAAAGGCACTTCCTTACTCATAAAAAAGAATGAAATTGTGCCATTCGCAGCAACACGGAGGGACCTAGAGGGTATTATACTAAGTGAAGTAAGTCAGACAGAGAAAGACATACTGTAATGATTTCACTTATATGTGGAATCCAAAAAAAGAAAACAAACAAATGAAGACAACAAAACAGAAATAGACTCATAGAGATAGAGAACTAGTTGTTACCAGTAGGCAGAGGCAAGGGGGAGGGGCAAGATGGGGTAGGGGATTGAGGTACAAGCTACTGTGTATAAAATAGATAAGCAACGAGGATATATCGTGCAGCGCAGGGAATATAGCCAATATTTTATAATAACTTTAAATGGAGTATAATTTGTAAAAATATTGAATCATTGTGTTCTATACCTGAGGTAACATTGTTTATCAACTATACTTGAATTTTTTAAAAAAAGAGGTACAAGGTACTTCTTAACCAGTAAAACCCAGTGGGCAAATCAGGGCCCAAGACATGCGTGGGCACTGAGGTTATTCCCTCCCAGGCTGGGGAAGGGCTTCCCAGTCAGGCGGTGACCGATGCCTGGGTGGAGAGCAGGGTGAATGTACGCCAGGCACGGGGCAGGGCGGGGGGTGAAGTGGAGGGGGCGTGTGCAGGGTCAGAGGTGAGAGGCAGAGGCTGCTATAGCTAGTTTAGTATAACCAGACTCCTGGCGTTTTCCTCTGACTCCCAGACCCGTATGTCCACCTGCCTTACCTAATCTCATCAACTGTGGGTACTTGAGAAGCACCTCAAGATGTCTAACTCATGACCTTTCCTCCACCTGGCCTTTCTTCCCATTAATTCAGAGTATGGGATTGCCGTCCATCCAATTATGTAATCCAGAAACCCAGAGCTCATCCTGAGTGATTCCTCTCCCTCATCCCCCAATCTAGTCTTCACCACACACTGTCCGTTTTCCTCCCTAAATAGTTTTCCAGCCTGGCTTCCCTGTTCCATCTCCGCCATCACCCCAGCCTCAGCTTTATTTGCCATCTGGAACACCACAGGAGGTTCCGGACTGGCATCCCTGCATCTGCCCTTCTCTGCACTGTGGTCTCAGTCACCAGGAGATGAGTCTGGAGGCTGAGTGGAAGGCAGGGACAAAATAACTAAGGGTCTTATGTGCTAAGCTAAAGGCTCATTCATTCATTCATTCTTGCATTCAGCAACCACTTATTTATTTTTTTTTTACAACAATGAAGTTTATTATTATTATTATTTTGCTTCAAAAATTTATCATCTAGGCTTTATTCTGATCCACCCCAAGACACTGAAATGCTACAGTTTTCTGTTTTGTTAGTTGATATTTCCGGGGGGAATTCCAGAGGGAATGATTTCTTTTCTTTTTTTAAATTTTTATTGGAGTATAGTTAATTTACAATATTGTGTTTATATATATGCACACATCCACTCTTTTTTAGATTCCTTTCCCATGTAGGTCATTACAGAGTATTGAGTAGAGTTCCCTGTGCTGTACAGTAGGTTCTTATTAGTTATCTATTGAGCACTGCTCTGTGCAGACACTGTTCTAGATGCTGGGAATGCAGTGATGAATAAAAGAAGTCCCTAGTCTTGTGGAGCTTACACCTTAGAGCTGGAAGACAGACATTAAACACATAACAAGTCAGGTGGTCACATGTGTTACAGAGAAGAGGGGGAGAGGAAAGTGAGTAACAGTGCTATTTTATATAGGGTGGCTGAGGAAAGTATGTCCAATAAGGTGACAGCTAAGCAACAGCCCAAAGGACATGAGGAGTGAGCCTGGATAACTGGAGGAAGGAATATGCCAGACAGGGGGACTATCAGTGCAGAGATTCTTGGGCAGGATCAGGCTGACATGCTCAAAAAGAGCAAGAAGACTGGTGAGGTTGGCGTGGGGATGGGGGGAGCTGGGGGCTGGAGCAGCAAATGAGGCCAGGGAGGTAAGGACTGGGGCAGCTGGGTCAGGCCTGTGGGCTGGATGAGATGAGTGGTGTTATCTGAGTGAATTTTAAAGGACCACCATGTTGAGGACAGGCTCAGAGAGGCAAAGGCAGAAGAAGAGAAGCCAGTAAGGAGGTGAAAGATGGACTAGGTGGTAGCAGAGGAGTTGAGAGGCGATCAGACTGCGTGTTTCAAAGGCAGCGTTGATAGGAGTTGTAGATGGATTATGACCTGAGGGCCATTCTTTTGGGAGGGGGGCAGGTCTGGGGAACAGACGTCCAGGGTGGGGGGCCCGGGGGACCTCTGGGTCAGGGCAAACAAGCTCTGCTCAGTGGTGTTGGCACCTTTGTACACAGGAACTAGATCAGCCCGACGTTTCCAGACCCTTGGCTGGAGGGACTGAGCTTAGAGTGTTCCAAACCCTGGCCCAGAGTGGTCCCCTGCCTTTGGCGCATTTCCCTGCAGGAGGAGTCATGGGAAATAAAGCAGCAAACAGCGAGGGCAAACACTGCCCTCACACAGCCCTTGCCTGGGACAACGGCTTGTCCCTGCCACTGCTGGGGTTGCAGTGAGGATGTTGTGGTTTCTGCCCTGCAGTGAGTCTTTGACACCCTTGTCCTCACTTTATTTCAGAATCTAAGTCCATTGAAGATTGTGAGGAGCTGGTGATCAACACTACGGCAGCGATCAACAACTTATCTTACTACCAAGTGAAGAATTCCATAATTCAAGACAAAAAGCTATATATTGCTGAATGTAAGGTTCAGAGTTGGGTTTGGGTAGATGCATGTTCATTTAAGGTTTTGACTTTACTAACTAAACACAGAACTGGAGGCATTTATATTTTCTGATTTCTGGTGCTACTATCTAAGAGCCTGATTTAATTCTAAGAAAGTTGAATATGGGGACACATTAGTTTCTTAGTTCTGGCTAAAGTCCCCTATAGTTGGAATTTTATTATCATTTTTAATTTGAAAATTATCAGTATTTAGCATGATATTGGTTTCTAGTAGTCTTTAAATTGAAACTTAAGTTCACTAATTTTATTTCTCTGGTCACAAAACCCAGTGCTCTTAAAGCTCCTTGTGAGTCACAACATGGATGGAATCCTGGAGGCTGTGCGCGTTTTTGGAAATCTCTCCCAGGACCATGACATCTGTGATTTCATTGTGCAGAAAAATGGTGAGTTAATGACACTCACATTCATAAACAGGCATGTCTTGCCAATAAACAGCTGAGCGGTTTTGCAGCTTGGGTCATGACAACGTGATACTTGTTTCTGCTTTGGGACAAGTGATGCCTCACATTCTGTTCCATCCATCCGTAAGGCTCTCAGCTCAGGATGCCAAGACGGACCTAGGCTGTGTTCTTAGCGTTTCCCTCTCCTTCACAAGTGGTCTTCTGAGTTTTGAGATGGCGCATGTGTGCCTGTGTGTGTGTGCGTGTGTTTAAGAGAAACAAGTAATCTGTACACATCATTTCTGTCCATGGGAATGGACTCAAAAGACATTCTCCATCATGTACTGGAATGTCTATTATAGTACTGCTTGTAATAGTGAAAACTGGAAATAACCTAAATGTCCATCAACAGGTAAGAGGATAAATACATTACAGTATATTCATGCAACCAAGCTTCTACAGAAATGAAAATAAATGAGCTAGAAGTTCATGTATCACCCTGCGTCAACCTCAAACGTGTAATATAGGAGCAAAAAGGCTAGTAATCGGAGGACATATATGAAATAATGCCATTAAGATAGTTTTAAAACCTGCAAAACAGCCTTGGATATTATTTATGTAATACTCACATGGTAATGGAATAGGGTATAAATGTAGTTGGAAATGATAAACTCCACATTTAAGACAAAGTTACATTTGAATGGTTGCCCCCAAATATAAAATTGAATCTGTAATGTTTTATTTCTTAAACTGGGTAGCAGGTACACAAGAGTGTATACTAAACATACTGTTTGTATGTCTTAAATATTTCATGTAAAAACGGTAAAAAATACCTAATTATTTATGTTCGTGATAGAAACTTTGGATAATACAGATTAAAAAAAACACTACCCCAGAGATAACTGTTAACATTTTAGTGTATATTCTTTTTTTTTTTTTTTTTTGCGGTACGCGGGCCTCTCACTGTTGTGGCCTCTCCCGTTGCGGAGCACAGGCTCCGGACGCCCAGGCTCAGCGGCCATGGCTCACGGGCCCAGCCGCTCTGCGGCATGTGGGATCTTCCCGGACCGGGGCATGAACCCGCGTCCCCTGCATCGGCAGGCGGACTCTCAACCACTGCGCCACCAGGGAAGCCCTAGTGTATATTCTTTAGACTCTTAAAAACACACTTACATGTGATGCAGCCTTTGCCAAGCTCACTGTGTGACACATCAGTAGGCCAAGGTCAGCACAGGGTGGCCACCTCTCAGGTGAGCAGTAGAACAGAGCACACACCTTATTCATTCTCCCCCAACCCTTTGCCGAGCCCCTGCTGGGGGATGAGAAGACAGGACAAACAGTTCCATTTCTAGGAGTAAGGGAAGGCTGGGAGCCTGTCCTGATACGAGACATCCCCTACCCTGGAAGTCCGGCCTCACTACAGGCTTGTTTCCTGCGGTCTGCGTGAGTCTTCTCTTACAAACTGTGGCTCTGGAAGACTTCCAGGAAGATCTCCGCTGGAGCCTGTGCTCCCCTCTCCCAGGGCTGTGTATTTAAACAAAGTTGCTGCTGGAGGTTCATAAGGGCCCTGGAGAACAACCAGAAGTTAGAGATGAAATGAATGGCACCTGTGTAGAGATGAAATGAATGGCACCTGTGTGATTGGAAGGCCCGTGGTTCCCTCCTCTCCATGGGCGGGGGCTCTACCACTGCCTGGGAGGGGGAGCTGATGCCTGCGGCAGATACAGCAATATCAGGGGACAGGGGGCCTGGGGGGCGGAGAGCAGGTTCTGAAGTGGTGGATGTTGGGGAAGGTGCTTCTGAGCAGTGGGTGAAGTCCACTTAGGAAGAGTGGACCGAGTCCCCGAGCAGGGTTTCCAGTTTTGCAAGCTGCTCCCCATTTCCCCTTTGCCATTTGAGAAATGAAACACAGCTGGGGCCCCTGAGCTTTACTGGCCTGCATTCGTTCTCTGCCCTCCCAGTTCACAAGTTCATGATTGCTCTGCTGGATGCTAAGCGTCAGGATATTTGCTTTTCTGCCTGTGGTGTTCTTCTAAACCTCACCGTGGATAAAGACAAGCGTGTCATCCTAAAAGAAGGAGGTGGCATTAAAAAGTAAGTTCAAGGCATGGAGTCCTGACTCTGTCAGGATTCAGAGGACATAGTATTCCGGGGAGCTTGGGTCCCTCTCCTCACTTCTCCCAGGCAGAGGTATTTCAACATTTGGAAGTGCCAAGCTAGGGCTAAAGAGGGGATTTAGGTTCCATTGGATGTTTAAAATAATTCAGAAGTAGGTTATTGCTACTTTAGAGCTGCTTAAATTTGTAGATATGAAATTAATTTTAATAACACTGAATTATATATAATGCATATGAAATATCACAGAAAGTTAAGCATCATGTTAAAAATATAAAAATTAAAGAGATCCTGTCCTAATAACTTCTCAATTTGACTTTTATTAACTCAGGTTAGTGGATTGTTTAAGGGATTTTGGTCCCACTGATTGGCAGCTGGCCTGCTTGGTGTGCAAAACTTTATGGAACTTCAGTGAAAATATCACCAGTGCTTCGTCATGCTTTGGAGATGAGGCCGCCAACACACTCTTAGTCCTGCTCTCATCGTTTTTAGGTAAGACCCTGACTGTGAGCTTTATCAAAATGAGAAAAAATTGTTTTCTGTGACCTGTATGGGTAAAGATTGGTAGGCATTTGGGTGGCTTTGTTTCTATAAATAACAAGAGCATGTTAAAGATGATTATAATTTGGAGCTCTCTGGAAGAGGCTGAATGTTATTTACAGTGGGATGCAAGGACTTTTAACTCATTGCCTGATGTCATGATTTCTTCTGTGGCTTTTCCCCCTTGTTTGCATTTTCTGTAAACTGCATAAATAGAAGATCTAGGCATAAATGTATTGCTGTTGTTTAAAAAGTATATAGACATTGTCGTAATTGAGAAATACAGCTGAAAGCTACTCTGAATTAAGTCACGCTTTTCATGAACCCGTACGTGTTCATTAGCATCTATGTTAATTATGTGAGGGAGGGTCTGTGAAACTATGTGACATTACAGTGGGGCCCTACATTGAACGGTGGGAAATCACTGATGCAAACCAAAGGAAAGATGAGAGTGTCTTACCTTGAAAAATTTCTATTTTTAGGATAATTTTTTCATCCTGGGTTAGGTCTAACAGCAGTGGTTTGGGTCAGTAAATGAATTTGAGTGTTTAAATAATCTCTTTTCCAAAACGGAGGTGTCCCTACCATTGCCTAGGCACTGTGCTGGATCAGCAAGGCCGTGTGGAAAGACTCGGTTTGACTCAGAGGCTGTGGATTCAAATCCAGCCTCTCTCGGGGCGGGGGGGGGGTGGTGACTCGACAGGAGAATCTCTCAGAACCCGTCTTTTCGTCTGTAAAATGGGGACGTGATATCCCTGCCCTGTTGCAGAGAGTCGTGAAAATCAAACAAGCATCCTAAGAACACTCCAGGAAGACCAGAAGGCTGTAGTCAGACAATTCTGAGTTAAGGCCTCGCTTTATCAAGCTTTTAACCTTGGGCTTAACCTCTCTGAGCTTATATTTCTCATGTCTAAGATGGGGATGATTGATGTCCACTTTGCAGACCTGTAAGGCTAATAAATGAGCAGACCTGTACAAAGAACCTGATACCAGAGCCTGACAGACAGCAAGGCCTCAAATCACGGTTGTGAAAGTGCTTCATAAACGCTGTGTCGTAACGACATGTTATTAAACAGGAACTCGGAACCTGAAGCTATTTGAAAGAATCGGGTGTGCTAGGTTGATGTGAAATTTGCTTTTTTCCAGGTAAATAAAATTTTGCATAAGAGTAGGAAAAATGAGCGTGACTTTAAATCATTGAGGCTCACAGTCTGCTCCGTGGACGTGAAGCTTTCTCAGGTTGCCAGGAGCAGAAGCCTGCTCAACTTGCCTTAATTCAGTTCTCAACTGTGGCAGAACATTGGAATCAGCTGTGGAATTAAAAAACAAAAACAACAACAACAAAACACTTGTCCTGGCCCCATCCCCCGGAATTGATTCAGGAGCTCTGGGTGGGAGGCTGATTATCTGCACCATTAAAAAGTTCCACAGGTGAGTCTGCTCTTCAGGCAGCACTGAGAACCTCTGCCCTGGTTAATGAAGGAGTTGAAGGTGAGGATGTCTGGGGAAGAAGGAAGCTGGGAAACAAGCGCATTGCCCAGAGCCTGCTGGACAGGCACTCAGGACCAGGAAGGTTGTTCCAGGTGGAACCAGAGACCCCCCCAGTGGCCCCCTCAGTAGCGGGCATCATCTGCTCCACCCTGCTGAGACCCAGCCGTGCTCTGTCAGCTCTTGTAGGAAAAGCCCTTCCTCCCCCTCGTTCCCTCTAGGCTCCTGCATGGCCGTGGCTTCAGCTGCCTTGAGTCTTCTTCTTGCCGCGCTCCGTGAGTGGGACTCTGTCTCCTCTGTTGTTGGCATGACTTTCTGTGTCCCACTGGGGAGATGTGACTGGTTCCGTGAGTCACTCTCCTGCGGTGTCGGGCTTTCGTGCCTCAGGCAGCAGCTGCCTCGACCACAGGCTGTCTGTGGTTTGCTTTGGCACCTAAGTCTGGGGCAGTCAATGATATATAACAAAATGGTGGGGCCGTGTGGCACCTTGAAGGGATGTGGGCACGGCCGGCTGCGCGGCAAGGGGCAGCACACCGGGCGGACACTCGACTGTAACGGGCCTGTTCCTACCTCTTCCCTCCCCCAACCTTCCCTACAGCCGGGTTGGGCTTCGCGTGCTTCCCTAACCTTGTACCTTTGCTCGTGCCGTATCCCTTACCTACCTGGCCCAATGCTGCCGGCCCTTGCAGGCCCTTCCCATGAGCTTTTCAAGCCCACGGTCATAAGAAATCTATACTACTTATATAGCAATTAATCATGAGCTGTGTAACTTGTTCTGTATTATTGTTTTGTAACTTTTATCTCTTTTTCCCCACTCCGGTGGAGACACTTTGGGGGAAGGATATTGCCTTGTGCAAAGCAGGTTCTTGATGCTTGTGGATTAACTGACAAGAGTGGTATCTTTAATAGTGCTGTATACTTTTAAAAGCACGTTCATTCTATCCTTGTAAGATCTCTCTGAGGTCATCAGCTAGGTGACAGATGAGGTAGGTAGGTCTAGGAGGGTTAGGTGACTTGTGTAAGATCATACTGTAGCAAGGCCAGGGCTCTTCATCTGAAAGTAAACATCTAGCCCCTGTGTTTTTCTGCTGTTCCATTACATAGTATACCCTTACCCTACCCTGCCGTGGAAGGGGACAGAGGCATGGGGAACAAAAATCAACATAGTGCATCAGGGAGCCAGGTCATCACACTGTGGAGGACCGGCTGCTTGCTGGCTCTTCTCTCCACGGTGTGGGCATCAGACCCTTACTTCTGACAGGGTTGTAGCTGCGTCTGGCCAGTTGGGTGGCACCAGGTGAAATTGATATATGAGTGAGAGTATACTTAAATTTCAACTCTTCTACAAAAAGAGCTGAAAAACAGGCCATTTTGAAAACAGGATGAGCTGTTAGATCACAAAAGTCCCACACTGAAGTGTGAGCACTGTTTTTAGAAATAATGGTAGGGTAATTGATAAAGCAATGTAATAAGTTAACCAACTTTTTCTTGATGGGGAACTGGAAAAAGAAAGTAATGGTCCTCAATGTGGTTGGGATGTTGACAGTCTTTTAGAAAAGTGGCTTAAAAAGAATGTTGTCTGAAACTTCCTGATGTACTGCGGCCGCTTCTTATAAACTCATTAGCAATGTGTTTATCTTGAAGTTCTTAAGTGGTGTGCCCTGGCACACTAGGCTACTGTGAGCTTCTCTCAGGATTGCCTGAAAATGGTGATTAGTGTGTGCAGTTTGTTATTGTGAATGTAAACGACACTAGGTTATTTTACGTTCGTCTGTGGTATGTGGAACTTAGCACCTAGGTTATATGACGGGGTAGAGGGGGACCCAGTGTTCAGGTTAGAGGATCACACCACCAAGGCCATGCCAAAGAGCCATCAGGTGCTTCTGGAACATGTAAGGACTGTGCCTTCTAATAGTCACAACAATAATCGAACCTTCAAGAGCCACCTGGTGCTGAACAGCAAGCTAGGAAATGGTGCAGTGAGTAGAGGAAGCTTTTATTGCTGCTGCAGGATCCTTCAACTGTAATAGATAGAGATTGTGTTATAATGGTCACTGACAAACTTGTTTTGAGTCCTTTAATCCTTTCTAATATCTTACCTAAAATTCTAGTATTTGGAAGTATGTTGTGCACAAAGAAAGTTTAAGAATAATTTGTTATCTAAATCAGCACTTTTCACACTGTGACCAGCATCTTTAAAAAATGAAGTAGCAAAGAAACAGAATATCAGAATATAGTACATGGGGCTTCCCTGGTGGTGCAGTGGTTGAGAATCCTCCTGCCAATGTAGGGGACATGGGTTCGATCCCTGGTCCAGGAAGATCCCACATGCTGGAGGGCAACTAAGCCCGTGCGCCACAACTACTGGACCTACCTCTAGAGCCCGCGAGCCACAACTACTGAGCCCACATGCCACAACTGCTGAAGTCCGTGCGCCTAGAGCCTGTGCTTCACAACAAGAGAAGCCACTGCAATGAGTAGCCCCCACTCACTGCAACTAGAAAAAGCCCACACACAGCAACAAAGACCCAGTGCAGCCAAAAATAAATAAATAAATTTATTTAAAAAAATATATAGTACATGTAGTAATATATAAATAAGTTAAATAAGTAAAGTAAGTATTCTATTGTGAAACATTTGCTATTTGTATATGAATATTTAAGTGTGCATATATAGTCATCATGTAATATGGACTTCTTAGGTCACAGTAAAAAAAAAAGTTTGAAAATCATAGACCTAAATTTTTCTTGGATTAGCCTCTGCTATTCTTTGCAGTACAAGTTCCAAAATTTAATACCTAGTGCAATATGACACATTTTAGGCATTTGCTGTATTTACTTTGAAACTTGAGACTGCTTTTATCTTACCTATAGGTATTTGGCCACTTTTGTTATCTTGCCTAACCCAATTTACAATTAATAGGGTCTGAGTGTAGATTAACTAATTATGTGCTAAGCCTCAAGAAAAGTAACATAGTCTTGACGTTAGATTAAAAAACCCTAAAACACTAAAATAGTGACTTGGCTAAAACCATCAAATCCAACCAAAAGCCCTGGGCAGAGGAAAGGACTGTGGGGTGCCTGGGCAGCCCTCAGCCCTAAGCTGCTTGGGTAAGAAGGGCATGAAACAAGAGAATTCATTTTTAATGAAAGTTTAGTGCTCAGAAAATCTGGAGAAGAGTGAGCAGGAAGAAGATCTAGAAATTCAAAAGCACTCAGAGTCTCACAGACTCCTTTTGTTTGGAAGTAGCCCAACGTGAAGGACTTTGAAGGCATTGAACACCATCTGTATTCTCTTTCTTTCAAGGCCCTGATTATCAAATGGGTGGGGAGAGCCAGGTTTGCTTACAGGGGTCTCCATGGAGAGCCTCGCTGAAGTGTGTGTGTCTGCCCGGAACTTATCTCAGAGCTGCATAGCTGTCCACTTGGCTGGAGGAGAGGAGGGGAAGGTACAGACTGGGATTCCAGATTTATCTTATCCTGGATGGTGACACTAACACCAATAGTGCCAAAGTACACTCTGTGTACTGAAAATATTCAGGGTAGAAAATGTGATGTAAACACTAACGAAGCATTTTATGGTAGGATTTTAATTGGCCTTATGAAAAAAGTTTGCGAATTATGCAAGTAGCAATATTTGTGGTCACTTTAGGACTTAGTGGTTACCACTTAAGAAGGCCTCAGACCTAGGAAGTAGCAGAGCAACCTTCTGACTGGCAGGCCAGTGCATTGTCCTGAAGTCCTTCACATGGGGTCCAATATAAACAAAGAAAAATGCAGTGGCAGGTCGGTGCAGAAACCTCAGTAGCCATTTGTCTTCCTACGTGGGTTGGATATACTTAGGACATTCACAGAATTCAAAGTGCCCTTGGATTAAGAAGCAAATCAAGGGCTTCCCTGGTGGCGCAGTGGTTGAGAGTCCGCCGGCCGATGCAGGGGACGCGGGTTCGTGCCCCGGTCTGGGAAGATCCCACATGCCGTGGAGTGCCTAGGCCCGTGAGCCATGGCCGCTGAGCCTGCGTGTCTGGAGCCTGTGCTCCGCAACGGGAGAGGCCACAACAGTGAGAGGCCCATGTACCGCAAAAAAAAAAAAAAAAAAAAGCAAATCAAGGTTGTAATATTGCATTTTTTTTTTTTACAAGTGCTTTTCTGCATTATCCATGGACTCACTTGGGATTCTGATACTCCTTAGGATTCTCAGTCTCCCACTTTTCACTTTTATTGGTGAGAGCATAAGGTGGCAGGGGGAGGGGTTGTCTTTTCAAAGAAGTATGTCTGGCTTGCTCTGCAATGAGCAATTTGATTTTTAGTCAAGTTTACAGTGTCAAATTCAGCTGTGCTACTTTCCCCAAAGATTTCCTAACTTCTTTTATATCTGTTAACCACTGAAGTAATTAACTTTTCTAATGTGCAGATGAGGAAATAAACTATTAATACTTTGTTTATTCTGAGAAATTGTGATCTGACTTTTGGATGTAGACTTACATGTAAACATTAGGGATAAATTGAAGTAAGAGCTCAAGTCAATCTAGGATTTTTTTTTTGAGAAGATTATTATCTTTTTTAAATTAAGAGACTAACCTATACTTACTTAAAAGTTTTGTAAAGAACAGAAAAGAGTTAAAGAACTACTCCCATAAAAAAAAAAAAAGCCTTGTTGGAATTAGAGATGATCCAGGATGAGTTTAACTCATGCCATCAAAAATTAAACTTAATTCAGTAGGATTATGTTTCTAAATAATTGCTGTAATGTTAATTTTTCTGATACAGATGAAGAACTAGCACTGAATGGGAGTTTTGACCAAGACCTAAAAAACTATCACAAACTACATTGGGAAACAGAATTCAAACCGGTGGCACAGCAGCTTCTAAACCGAATTCAGAGTCATCACACCTTCCTGGAACCCCTGCCTGTTCCTTCTTTCTAACATGATGCAGATTAACAACAGAAACAGGAAGTCAGGTCTCCTTCATTCTTAAGAAGTGGCAACATATGTGAACTTTTTTTCAGTATTAACAAATATTGAAAGTTTTTCAGGTACTGATTTTAGTGAGTAGTCTTAGTATTTTAAAAGAAATAAGCATTTCTTCTTGTTAGGTATTATGGAAAAATGAATATACATTTTGTACTTTCTGCTATGAGAAATGTAAGATGAAAATATATGCATGGGATTTCTAAGTAAATGACTTTTTCTTCTATTCTCTATTAAATAATTTAGTTCTAGTCTTAAAATCCTGACTTAACAATTCTAGAATTTAAGTGCTTGTCAGTTCAGTAAATCAACTGTGCAATGAAGACTATTAGGTTTTGTGTATAGAAATAATGGTGGTCAACACTATTAGGAATACATTACTACATAAGCATCTGCACTAATTCTTACAGCATCTAATAATAATTTTCTGGTTAGGTACCAGTATTTTTCTGGTTGTCATATTAAGAGAAGGGGTAAGCAGAAACGTTTAGAGAAGATTGCCTGTGGCCATCTACTCTTTACTAAATAAGTAAAATAGATGGAAAAGGAAGTATTTTACCTTTTTATTTTCATTTGAAATAAAATGAGTAGACCAGACAATTCTTCTACTTATAACTCTCTGTGACTAGGGAGGTGATATAATGTACTAGAAAGAGTGTAGGCTTAAGTGTACGGCAGATCTCATTTGAATCCTAGCTCTCTCCTGCTTGGGCCTTGGGCAAGTAACTTAATTTTTTTTAGCTTCAACTGTAAAATGGCATTAATATATATTTTAATATCGTGTAGTTTAGGGAAAAAAACAAAATGGGCAAATTGTCCAGTACAGTGACTGATGTATAGTAGGTGCTCAATAAATTATGATGGTAGTTAGTTTATTAGTTTGCCACTCTTTGTAGGATAAGTTTGGCCTTTGAATAAATGATAAAAACCAAAGAAATTGAGGTAACCGTTGTTATCCCATATTAGCCAAAGGCGATTTGGAAATAAAAGTAGATTTACTACTCTACTCTGTAGGGTGAGAGATGAGCCATTAATAACCAAAAAGCTCATCTCTCACGCTGACAAAATACCAAGACTAAAGGGATGAAGGCAGGCATCCCAGACTAGATGGGCTCTTAAAATCTATTAGAAAAAAACCTAAATTTCCAGGAACAAATAGACTTACCAAGGGCTCCTCTAGTTTGGGGCTCATCCCTGGTTGGGGCTCAGCAAAATCCTCTAGAGACACTCACCTTATCCATAAGTCTTTCATCCGTAATTATATGCTAGTAGATTCACTCCAATAGTTGAAATCATTTTTAAAAAGTCTGACAGGCTAATCTCTCAAAAACATTTGAAGATCTAAGTCTTTATTTTAACCATAGCAGGCTATATATTCTACTTTCAGTGAACAAGATAAAACTCTCTTCCCCCTAAAACAGCACTCTCTGTATTTATAACTAATATAATAACTCATAGTGGAATACCACTGTACCTGTTCTCCATGTTAGACTCATGTGCAAGCTGGACCATTTGGAACCATCTACCTGCCTTAAAAATTATGGTGAAAAACACATAAAATTTACCATCTTAACTTTTTTTTTTAATTTAAAAAGAAATTTTTTATCTTGGGGGGGGTGCACTGTGTGGCATGTAGGATCTTAGTTCCCCAACCAGGGGTCGAACCCACATCCCCTGTGGAGGAAGTGTGGAGTCTTAACCACTAGACTGCCAGGAAAGTCCCCATCTTAACTATTTTTAAATGTACAGTTAGTAGTGTTAACTTTATTCACATTGTTCTGCAACAGTTCTCCAGAACTTTTTCATCTTGCAAAACTGAAACTCTATAATTCATTAAACAACTCCCCATTTCCTCCTCTCCCCAGGCCCTAGAAAACACCATTCTACTTTGTTTCCAAGAATTTGATTTGACTAGTTTAGATATTTCATACAGCATTTGTCTTTTTGTGATTGGCTTATTTTACTTAGCCATAATGTCCTCAAAGTTCATCCATGTTGTGGCATGTGATGGGATTTCCTTCCTTTTTAAGGCTGAATAATATTTCCTTGTATGTTTATATCACACTTTTTTATCCATTCACTCACCAAAGGACATTTGGGTTGCTTCTCTCTCAGGGCTATTGTGAATAATGCTACTACGAACATGGGTGTGTAAATACATCTTTGAGATCCTGCTTTCAATTCCTTTGGGTGTATACTCAGAAACGGAATTACTGGATCATATAGTAGTAATATTTTTAATTTTTTGAGGAATCTCTATACTGATTTCCACAGAGGCTGTGCCATTTCACATCACCAACAGTGCACAAGGGTTCCCTTTTCTTTACATCTTCTCCAACACTTGCTATTTTCTGTTGTTTGTTTGTTTTGCTTTTGTTTTTTGGGGTTTTTTTGATAGTAGCCATCCTAATGGTTGTGAAATGGTATCTCATTGTGGTTTTGATTTGCATTTCTCTAATAATTAGTGATATTGAGCATCTTTTCATATGGTTTTTGGCCACATATATCATCTTTGGAGAAATGTCTATTCAAGTTCTTTGCCCATTTTTATTTATTTATTTTGAAAAATAATTATTTATTTTAAAATTTTTATTGAAATATAGTTGATATACAATGTGTTAGTTTCAGATTTACAGCAAAGTGATTCAGATATATATATATATATATAATACACACACACACACACACACACATACACACACACACGCACATACATTTGTTAGATTCATTTCCATTGTAGGTTATTACAAGATACTGAGTACAGTTCCCTGTGCTATACAGTAGGTCCTTGTTATCTATTTTATATATAGTAGTGTGTATATGTTAATCCCAAACTCCTAATTTATCCCTCTCCCACCCCGCTTTCCCCATTAGTAAGCATAAGTTTGCTTTCTATGTCTGTGAGTCTGTATCTGTTTGTAAATAAGTTCATTCATATCATTTTTTTAGATTCCACATATAAGTGACATCGTTATATTTATCTTTGACTTCACTTGGTATGATAATCTCTAGGTGAATCCATGTTGCTGTAAATGGCATTATTTCACTCTTTTTTTATGACTGAGTAACATTCCATTGTGTATATATACCACATCTTCTCTTTCCATTCATCTGTCAGCGGACACTTAGGTTGCTTCCATATCTTGGATATTGTAAATAGTGCTGCTATGAACATTGGGGTGCATGTATCTTTTTGAATTATAGCTTTCTCCAAGTATATGCCCAGGAGTGGGATTGCTGGGTCATATGGTAGCTCTGTTTTTAGTTTTTTTTAAGGAACCTCCATACGTTCTCCATAGTGGCTGCACCAATTTACATTCCCACCAACAGTGTAGGAGGGTTCCCTTTTCTCCACATCCTCTCCAGCATTTATTATTTGTACACTTTTTGATGATGGCCATTCTGATCAGAGTGAGGTGATACCTCATTGTAGTTTTGATTTGCTTTTCTCTAATAATTAGCGATATTGAGCATCTTTTCATGTGCCTATTGGCCATCTATATGTCTTCTTTGGAGAAATGTCTATTTAGATCTTCTGCCCATTTGTTGATTGGACTGTTTATTTTTTTGATATTAAGCTGTATGAGCTGTTTGTATATTTTGGAAATTAATCTCTTGTCGGTCACATCATTTGCAAATAGTTTCTCCCATTCTGTAGGTTGTCTTTTTGTTTTGTTTATGATTTCCTTTGCTGTGCAAACGCTTTTAAGTTTAATTAGGTCCTGTTTGTTTATTTTGGTTTTTATTTCCATTACTCTAGAAGAGGGATCCAAAAAACTATTGCTGTGATTTATGGTAAAGAGCGTTCTGCCTAAGTTTTCCTCTAGAAGTTTTATAGTGTCCGGTCTTACATTTAGGTCTGACAGTAGTTCTTTAATCCATTTTGAGTTTATTTTTGTATATGGTGTTAGAGAATGTTCTAATTTCATTCTTTTACATGTATCTGTTCAGTATTCCCAGCACCACTTGTTGAAGAGACCGTCTCTTCTCCATTGTATATTCTTGCCTCCTTTGTCATATGTTAATTGACTGTAGATGTGGGGGTTTATTTCTGGGCTTTCCATTGATCTGTTCCATTGATCTGCATGCCTGTTTTTGTGCCTGTACCATACTGTTTTGATTAATATAGCTTTGTAGTATAGTCTGAAGTCAGGGAGTGTGATTCCTCCAGCTCCATTTTTCTTTCTCAAGATGGCTTCAGCTCTTGGGGTCTTTTGTGTTCACATACAAATTTAAAAAAATTTTGTTCTAGTTCTGTGAAAAATGGCATTGGTGATTTGACAGGGATTGCGTTGAATCTATAGATTGCCTTGGATTGCATGGTCATTTTAACAATATTGATTCTTTCAACCCAAGAACATGGTATATCTTTCTATCTGTTTGTGTCATCTTCAATTTCTTTAATCAGCATCTTATAGTTTATGGAGTACATGGACTTACAGTTTATGGTCTTTCTCTGACAGAGAAATCAAAAACTTTACAGACAAGCAAAAGCTAAAAGAATTCAACACCTCCAAACCAGCTTTACAACAAATGCTACAGGAACTTCTTTAGGCAGAAAAGAAAAGACCACATCTAGAAACAAGAAAATTAGGAAATGGAAAAGCTCACTGGTAAAGGCAAACATACAGTAAAGATAGGAAATCATCCAAACACAAACTAGTAGGGAAATTAAAAGACAAAAGTAGTAAAATCATTAAAAGACAAAAGTAGTAAAATCTACAAAAGTAGTAAAATCATCCAAACACAAACTAGTAGGGAAATTAAAAGACAAAAGTAGTGAAATCATCACAATAAGCAGTTAAGAGATATGCAAAACAATTAGATGTAAAATATATCAAAACCAGTAATCATGAGGGGAGGAGAGTACAAATGCAAGTATTTAAAATGCATTTGAAACTAAGATCAGCAACTAAGACAATCATGTATATATACAGACTGCTATACCAAAACCTCATGGTAACCACAAATCAAAAATCTATACACACAAAAAAGAAAAAGGAATCAAAGCATAACACTAAAGATAGTCATCACATAACAAGAGAAGAGGACAAACGAAGAAGGAAAGAAGAAAGGCCCACAAATCCAAAACAATTAACAAAATGGCAGTAAAAACATTCATAATGATAATTACCTTAAATGTAAGTGGACTGAATGCTCCAACCAAAAGACATAGACTGGCTGAATGGATACAAAAACAAGAACCGTATATATGCTGTCTACAAGAGAGCCACTTCAGATCTAGAGACACATACAGGCTGAAAGTGAGAAGATGGAAAAAGGTATTCCATGCAAATGGAAATGAAAAGAAAGCTAGAGTAGCAATACTTATATCAGACAAAACAGACTTTAAAATAAAGACTGTGAGCTTCCCTGGTGGCGCAGTGGTTGAGAGTCCGCCTGCTGATGCAGGGGACATGGGTTTGTGCCCCAGTCTGGGAAGATCCCACATGCCGCAGAGCGGCTGGGCCCAGGAGCCATGACCGTTGAGCCTGCACGTCCGGAGCCTATGCTCCGCAACGGGAGAGGCCACAACAGTAAGAGGCCTGCGTACCGCAAAAAATAAAAATAAATAAATAAAATAAAGACTGTTACAAGAGACAAAGAAGGACACTACATAATGATCAAGGGATCAATCTAAGAAGAAGATATAACAATTGTAAATATATATGCACCCAACATAGGGGCACCTCAATATATAAGGCATATGTTAACAGATATAAAAGGAGAAATTGACAGTAACAATAGTGGGGACTTTAACACCCCACTTATATCAACGGAAAGATCAACCAGACAGAAAATCAGTAAGCACAAGCCTTATATGACACGTTATATCAGATGGACTTAACTGATTAATTTATAGAGCATTCTGTCTGAAAGCAGCAGAATACACATTATTTTCAAGTGCACATGGAACATTCTCCAGGATAGATCACATACTCAGCCACAAAGCAGGCCTTGGTCAATTTAAGAAAATTGAAATTATATCAAGCATCTTTTCTGACCACAACACTATGAGATTAGAAATCAGCTACAAGGGAAAAACTGTAAAAAACTCAAACATGTGGAGGCTAAATAGTATGCTTCCGAACAACCAGTCGATCACTGAGTAAGTCAAAGAGGAAATTAAAAAATGCCTGGAGACAAATGACAATGAAAACATGATGATCCAAAACCTATGGGATGCAGCAAAAGCAGTTCTAAGATGGAAGTGTATAGCAATACAAGCTTACCTCAAGAAAGAAGAGGGCTTTCCTGGTGGCTCAGTGGTCGAGAGTCCGCCTGCCGATGCAGGGGATATGGGTTCGTGTCCTGATCTGGGAAGATCCCACATGCCGCGGAGCGGCTAGGCCCGTGAGCCATGGCCACTGAGCCTGTGCATCTGGAGCCTGTGCTCCGCAATGGGAGAGGCCACAACAGTGAGAGGCCCACGTATCACAAAAAAAAAAAAAAAAAAGAAAAATCTCAAACAACCTAACTTTACACCTAAAGCAACTAGATAAAGAACAAACAAAACCCAAAGTTAGTAGAAGGAAAGAAATCATTAAGATCAGAGCAGAAATAAATGAAATAGAGACACACACACAAAAAGATCAATGAAACTATAAGCTGGCTAAACAAAGATAAACAAAATTGATAAACCTTTAGCCAGACTCACCAAGAATAAAATGAGAGAAGGCCCAAATCAATAAAATCAGAAATGAAAAAGAAGTTACAACAGACTCCACAGAAATACCATACCACAGAATACCAGAAGGACCATAAGAGACTACTATGAGTAACTCTACACCAATAAAATGGACAACCTAGAAGAAATGGACAAATTCTTAGAGAGGTACAGTCTCCCAAGACTGAACGAGGAAGAAATAGAAAATATGAACAGACCAATTACCAGTACTGACATTGAATCAGTAATTTTAAGACTTCCAATAAACAAAAGTCGAGGACCAGATGGCTTCACAGGTGAATTCTACCAAACATTTAGAGAAGAGTTAATACCAAACTCATCCAAAAAAATTGCAGAGGACAGAACACTTCCAAACTCACTCTTTTTGCCCAGCGTCACCCTGATACCAAAACCAGACAAAGATATCACAAAAAATAAAACTATAGGCCAATATCACTGACAAACATAGATGCAAAAATCCTCAACAAAATACTAGCAAACTGACTCCAACAATACATTAAAAGGATCATACACCATGATCAAGTGGGTTTTATCCCAGGGATGCAAGGATTTTTCAATATCTGCAAATCAATCAGTGTGATACACCACATTAACAAACTGAAGAATAAAAATCATATCATCTCAGTAGATGCAGAAAAAGCTTTTGATAAAATTCAACATCCATTTATAATAAAAACTCTCCAGAAAGTGGGCATAGAGGGAACATACTTCAACGTAACAAAGGCCATATATGACAAACCCACAGCTAATGTCATACTCAACAGTAAAAATCTGAAAGCATTTCCTCTAAGATCAGGAACAAGAAAAGGATGCCCACTCTCACCACTTTTATTCACCATAGTTTTGGAAGTCCTCATCATAGCAATCAGAGAAGAAAAAGAATTAAAAGGAATCCAAATTGGAAAAGAAGTAGTATGATTTATCACTGTTTGCAGATGACATGATACTATACATAGAAAATCCTAGATGCCACCAGAAAACTGCTAGACCTCATCAATAAATTCAAGTTTGCAGGATACAAAATTAATATACAGAAATCTGTTGCTTTTCCATACACTGACAATGAAATAACCAGACAAAGAAGTTAAGGAAACAATCCCATTTACGATCACAACAAAAATAATAATATACCTAGGAATAAACCTACCTAAGGAGGCAAAAGACCTGTACTCTGAAAACTGTAAGATGCCCATTTTTTAATCAGGCTATTTGTGGGGTTTTTTTGGTTTGTTTTGTTGTTTTTTGGTGGTAGTTGTTGAGTTAAAGGAGTTATTTATATATTCTGGATATTAAGCCTTTGTCAGATACATGATTTACAAATATTTTCTCCCATTCTGTAGGTTACCTTTTTACTGTTGATTGTGCCCTTTGATGCATAGAAGTAAGTTTGATGTAGTTCCATTTATCTATTTTCTCTGTTGCCTTTTGGTCTTATGTCGAATAAATCATTGCCAAATCCAGTGTCCTGAAGCTTTGCCCCCTATGTTTTCTTCTAGGAGTTTTAAAGTTTTAATTTTTACATTTAGGCCTTTAATCCATTTTAGTTAGTTTTTGTGTATGGTTGTAAGGTAAAGGTCTAACTTCATTTTTTTTGCATGTGGATATCCAGTTTTCCCAGAACCATTTGTTGAAAAGACAGTCCTTTCCTCATCGAATGGTCCTTTTCCATTTATTTGTGTCTCCTTTAGTTTTTTATAGTAATGTTTTGTAGTTTTCGGTGTCAAGTCTTTAAACTCCTTTGGTTAAATTTATTTCTAAGTATTTTATTCTTTTTGATGCTATTATAAATGGAATTGTTGCCGTAGTTTCCTTATTAGATTGCTCATTGTTAGTGTATAAAAATGCAACTGATTTTGTATCTTGCAACTTTGCTGAATAATTTATCTCCAACAGGTTTTTAAAATTTAATTTTTTATTTTGTGTGTGTGTGAGGGGGGAATCTTTAGGGTTTTCTATATATAAGATCATGTCATTTGCAAAGAGAGATAATTTTACATTTCCTTTCTAATTTGGACGTCTTTTTCTTGCCTAATTGCTCTAGCTAGGACTTCTGGTACTATGAGTGGTGCAAGTAGGCATCCTTGTTTTGTTCCTGATCTTAGAGGAAAAGCTTTGTCTTTCACAGAGTATGATGTTAGCTGTGGGCTTTTCACATATGGCCTTTATTACATTGAGATCGTTTCCTTCTACTCCTAGTTTGTTGAGTATTTTTTATCATGAAAGGGTGTTGAATTATGCCGGATGATTTTTCTGCATCAATTGATATGATGTGCTTTTCCCCCTTCCATTCTGTTAACATGGTGTATTAATTACACTGATCAATTTTTATATGTTGAATCATCCTTGCATTTCAGGAATCTATCTTCATTTTTTAAATGTGCCATTGAATTCTCTTTACTAGTATTAAGGATTTTTGCAACAGTATTCATCAGAGATACTGGTCTGTAGTTTTCTTGTAGCCGCTTTGTCTGGCTTTGGTTTCAGGGTAATGCTGACCTCATAGAATGAGTTTGGAAGTGTTCCCTCTTCTTCAGTTTTTTGGATGAGTTTGGTGTTGACTCTTCTTTAAACGTTTGGTATAATTTTTCTGTGAAACCATTTGGTCCTGGGCTTTGTTGAGAGTTTTTGATTACTGATTTCAATCTCCATACTAGTTATAGGTCTGTTCAGATTTTCTGTTTCTTCGTGATTCAGTCTTGGTAGGTTGTGTGTTTCTAAGTTATCCAATTTGTGTATTGGGTTGGCCAAAAGTTTCATTCGTTTTTTTCCATAAGATGGCTCTAGTAGCAGTTAGTTGTTTTTAATGTCATTTGGAACAATTTTGTTAGATTGTATGTGACAGCTGTCATATCGGCATGCGTTTAAAAAAAGACATCAAAATTGGTGAATTTTTGCGTAGCCATTTTAATATTGAAGATGGAAGAAGAAACTATTTTTGGCATATTATGCTTTATTATTTCAAGAAAGGTAAAAACACAACTGAAACGCATAAAAAGATTTGTGCAGTTTATAGAGGAGGTGCTGTGACTGATTGAATGTGTCAGAAGTGGTTTGCGAAGTTTCGTGTTGGAGATTTCTCACTGGACGATGATCCACGGTCGGGTAGACCAGTTGAAGTTGATAGCGATCAAATTGAAACAGTAATTGAGAACAATGAATGTTATACCTGGTGGGAGATAGCCGACATACTCAAAATATCCAGATCAAGCACTGAAAATCATTTGCACCAGCTTGGTTATGTGAATTGCTTTGATGTTTGGGTTCCACATGAGTTAAGTGAAAAAAACCTTCTTGACCATATTTCTGCATGTGATTCTCTACTGAAATGTAATGAAAACATTGTTTTTAAAACAAATTGTGACAGGCGATGAAAAGTGGATACTGTACAACAATGTGTAACGGAAGAGATCGTGGGGCAAGTGAAATGAACCACCACCAACCACACCAAAGGCTGGTCTTCATCCAAAGGTGATGTTGTGTATATGGTGGGATTGGAAGGGAGTCCTCTATTATGAGCTCCTTCCAGAAAACCAAACGATTAATTCCAACAAGTACTGCTCCCAACTAAACCAACTGAAAGCATCACTCGACAAAAAGCGTCCAGAATTAGTCAACAGGAACCACGTGATCTTCCATCAGGATAGCACAAGACTGCATGTTTCTTTGATGACCAGGCGAAAACTGTTACAGCTTGGCTGGGAAGTTCTGATTCGTCTGCCGTATTCATCAGACATTGCACCTTTGGATTTCCATTTATTTTGTTCTTTACAAAATTCTCTTAATGGAAAAAATTTCAATTTTTTGAAATTTTAGACTGTAGAAGGCACCTGGAACAGTTCTTTGCTCAAAAAGATAAAAGTTGGGCTTCCCTGGTGGCACAGTGGTTAAGAATCCACCTGCCAATGCAGGGGACACGGGTTCGAGCCTTGGTCCAGGAAGATCCCACATGCTGTGGAGCAACTAAGCCCGTGTGCCACAACTACTGAGCCTGCGCTCTAGAGCCTGCGAGCCACAACTACTGAAGCCCATGTGCCTAAAGCCTGCACTCAGCAACAAGAGAAGCCATTACAATGAGAAGCCTGCACACCGCAATGAGAAGCCTGCACACTGCAATGAAGAGTAGCCCCCTTGCCACAACTAGAGAAAGGTCACACACAGCAACAAAGACCCAACTCAGCCAAAATTAATTAAAAAATATATTTAAAAAAGATAAAGTTTTGGGAAGATAGAATTATGAAGGTGCCTGAAAAATGGCAGAAGGAAGTGGAACAAAAGGGTGAATGCATCGTTCAATAAAGTGTTTGGTAAAAATGAAAAATGTGTCTTTTATTTTTACTTTAAAACTGAAGGCACTTTTTGGCCCACCCAATACATAATAGTTTCTATCCTTTTTTTTACATTGGTTGTTAATGTCCCATTTTTCATTTCTGATTTTATATATTTGATTCTTTTTCTTAATCTAGTTAAAGGTTTGTCAATTTTTTTGATCTTTTCAAACAACTCTTTGTTTTGTTGTTTCTATTGTTTTCTGTTGTCTGTTTTATTTATCTCTGCTCTATGTTTCCTTCCTTCTGCTAGCTCTGGGTTTGGATTGTTCTTTGTCTAGTTCCTTGACGTGTGAAGTTAGGTTGTTGATTTGAGATCTTTTTGCTTTTTTAATGTAAGAGTTTATAGCTCTAAACTTCCCTCTTAGCACTGCATCCATAAATTTTGGTGTGTTCTGTTTTTAATTTATCTCGAGATATTTTCTAATTCCATTTGTGATTTCTTCTTTGCAATGGCTTTTTAAGAATGTGCTGTTTAATTTCTCCATACTTGTGGGCTTTCCAGTTTTCCTTTCTGCTATCGATTACTATTCATTCCATTATGATCAGAAAAGATAGTTTGTATGATTTCAATCTTTTAAAATTTGTTAAGACTTGTTTTGTGGCTTAATATGTGGTCAGTCCTGGAGAATGTTCCATGTGCACTTGAGAAGAATGTATATTCTTCTGTTTAAGTGTTCTGTATATGTCTGATAGATCCAACTAATCTATAGTGTTGTTCAAGTCCTCTGTTTCCTTATTTATCTTCTGTTGGTTCTATTCATTTTTGGAAGTGGGTATTGAATCTCCTACTATTATTGTGTTGCTATCTATTTCTCTCTTCAATTCTATTAACATTTGCTTCATATATTTAGGTATTTGGTGCCTATATGTTTATAATTGTTATAGCTTCCTGGTGAATTGACCCTTTTGTCTGATACTCATATAGCCACCTCTGCTCTCTTTCGGTTACCATTTGCATGGAATATCTTTTTCCAGCCTTTCACTCTCAGTCTATATGTGTCCTTAGATCTAAAGTTAGTTTCTTATAGACAGCATATAGTTGAATCCTCTTTTTTATTTTATCCATTTGGCCAATCTGTGTCTTTTGATTGGGGGATTCAATCCATTTACATTTGATGTAATTACTGACAGGGAAGGACTTACTACTGCCATTTTGTTAATTGTTTTCTGCAAGTTTTGTAGCTTTTTTGTACCTCATTTCCCCTCTTCCTCCTTTGTGTTTCACTGACTTTTTTTTTTTTTTTGTAGTGACATGCTTTGATTTCCTTCTCATTTCTTTTTGTGTAAATTCTAAAGAGATTTTCTTTGTGGTTACCATGGGGATTACATTTAAAAATGTTAAAGTTATAAGAATATTTTAAGCTGATAAGAACTTGATTTGCATACAAAACTCCATTCCTTTACAGTTCTGCCCACTCCCCACTTTGTTACTGATGTCCCCCTAAGTCCCTTAGGCTCTCTTCACTTTTCTTCATTTCTCTTTGTCCCTCTGACTTGATAATATCAAATAACCTCCAAGGTTACTAATAGTAACTCTAAAGTTATTGATAGTATCAGTAACTCTTCAAGGTCACTGATTAATTCTTCTCTGATCAAATCTCCAGTTGAACTCTAGTTTTTTTTCCTTAATTCAATTATTGTATTCTTCAGCTCCAGAATTTGATTTCTTCTTTATTCTGTCTCTTTAGTGACATTCTCATTTTGTTCATGCATCATTTTCCTGATTTGTCAGTCTCGTTCTTTTTTAGTTCATTGAGCATCTTTAAGACAACTGTTTAAAATTCTTTGTTAGGTAAATCAGATTTCCGCATTGCTTTAGGGTTGGTTTCTCTAGGTTTGTTTCTTAGATTTTGCCACATTCTTCTGTTTATTTATATACCCTGTGAACTTTGTTGAGATTTGGGCATTTGAAAAATAGCTACTTCCAGGGACGTATCTTCTTTGGGCATGTGTGTATGCTTTCATTCCAAGATATATATCTGCTTTTAACTGTCTTAATTTCCTTGTCTCTGTTTCTTCTCAGGAGCTTCCTGTTCCACTTTCTATTTTATTCCCGGCTGTACTCTTGGATCTCCTGTACCTGCCTACAGAACTGTAGACTCCCTGCTGCTCTAATGCACCTCTACGCTCACTTCTGTTTTCAGTGGCCCACAACCAGCATCCAAACCATGCTACCACTCCCACTAGTGCTCCAAGTCAGGTGAGACAGAATTCAGTCCCTCAAACAGCCCCCAGACAAGCCTGAATACTGGACACAAGTTCACCTTCTTCCTTTCTGTCCTGAGGGAGGAGCCACGAATTGGGGGTTTCCTCTCAATTGCATCATGCTGTGCCAGGCAAAGGGAAGGGCTAGGACAAGCAAAATGCCCCAAATTTTCTTAACACCTTTTGGTGCAGCCTTCTCCTGGTTTTGTGTTTGCCTGAGCTATAGCTTCCCAAGGGGTTTCTAGAGTTCTCACAAAGGTATTTTGGTCCTTATATTGTTGTTAGCTCAGTGTCTCATGGGGAACAAGGACCTGGAGCTTCACTGGTGATGTCACTCCCCACCTACCTGCCTTTTGCTTTCCCTTGATATTCACTAGTCACAAATATGTGACAAAATCTGAGTATCTTAATGAGTGAAATGTGCTTGGAAAACATGCTTATCCAACAAGTTTTATTTATTTACTTACCTACCAATGGTCTGTTATCAAAATAATTTGAAATACGTAAACCATTAGAAGAATTAAAAATTTCTTAACTCTTAAATGAATTTTAAGTTAAAAATATCACCATTATTTATATGAAGTTAACAATTGTGGTAAATACATAAATGTTTAGAATTTAATCTCATTCTTATAGTAAGAGATACTGAATTAAGTTTCATCTAATAAAAAAGTTCCCCAATTTTTACCAAAAAACTGATTTAAAAATTGAATCTTGGAAACCTCAACCAGAAATCTATTCATGATTATTTAAGAAAAAAAATTCCTCTTGTGGGGGAGAGTTTTGGTATTCCATCGTGTATTCTATTTTACCATCCCCAGTTATTTTGGAAACTATTAGTTTCAAAGATTATAGTGACATTAGAAATCCTGTGTGTTTAGTTTTGAGAAAACATTGAGTAATAAGAAACACCTGTTAAATGGGAGGTACTGAAACATCAACTTTGTATCACAGGCATGCCTTTATTACTTTCGATATAAGCACACTTTCTTACTCATTAAAATTTCAAATCATGATTTGTAAGTAGTTTATAAGCTTCAGTGAAAGAAGATAATGAATTCAGTTTATCTTGTTTTGTGATCATCCTACTACTGATTAGAACCTCTATTAGAAATTTTGTATTTTCAAGAGCAAGTGCAAAGAACAAAGAGCAGAAGCAGAATGAGTAAAAATTTAACTAAATCCAGTGCAACTTTACTTGTTGGATTCATCTGTATTGCTATGATGAAAAAACCCAGCAGCAGACAGAAAAGGGCAGAGGTATGATGCAAATTCAATGGGTAAGACCATTTGTATATTATTGTAAGCTGTCTAGAAATGGGCTTATGTATATCTTTAAATATACTGAAGATAATTTTTATCTAAGGTGATAGTCTTATCTTCTCAATCTTCTCAACAGCCATGAAGGTAAGTACATCCCCTCCATTCAAAACTGTGCCTCCCATCCCACACTATAAATTTATAGGCACTAAATGGAGCTCAGTAAATGTTTTGATGAGTAAGAGAGTTATTACAACAGCTTTGATTAAATTTAGAGCTATTTCTAATTGTTTGACAGTGTCATTTTTTGTTCTGTAGTGGCTCCCTAATTAGCCTTTGTTTCTAATAATTTTTAATAATTCTATTTGACTTCTAAAACATCTCAGTCCACCTCAGTTCAAAATGGACAAGGCATGGGGCTGTACCAGTTATTTCCGAGATAAAACTTTTCTTTATATCTTTCAAAGTGACTTCAAGAGTTTGCCATTTAAGTCTCTCATCTGATTACAGAATTATTTAAGTGTGATGGCTAATGAAAAAGTCAAAAGAAACAGCATAGCTACCGATTGTGAAGTCATGACTTTTTAAGAGACTGAGACAGCAAAAAAATTGCAGAAAAATTATTCTTTATTGAAAAATACCAATAATACTGACAGACTTCAAAAGCAGTTCACGCCTCCAGAATACAAAGTACTTAATACATTTTTTTCAAGCCTGTTTGCATTTCAAACAAAGCTAGCATTTTTGTAAATCAAATTTGATAACCTGACTAAATATATTTTCCAGCTTTATTATTTAAGGAGCTGTACAACCTCTGAAGTGGGGACCATGAGGTGGGCAGGAGCAGAGGGGCAGAATGCACCTGGGACTGCGCAGCAGTCTACAGCAATATTTCCCATAACTTTGGTGCTGGAAACAAAAATACTGTACAAGACAGCTGCCCTCCAGTGTCAGAGAATCTTGGGAAACAGCATATCAAAAGGTAGCCAGCTTTTCTTATAATTTACACACTTTCATTTAAGATTGCTTTTTGAAGAAAATCTTTAAGAATGCCACTGTAATTTAGTATCATCCAATAACTGAATTAAAAAACTGTATGAAAGAAATGAGCTGTTACCATCATAATGGTCTTTGCCGAGCTGTGAGTAATTTTAGGTGCAAAAAAAATTAACACATATGCAGGTTTAATTTGAAACCACAAAAATTATGTATGTAGGCTCAGATAGTAGCAGTGTTCACTTTATTACTAATAGCTTAACTGGAACAGCCACTCTATTCATTCCACCAGCAGGAATAGCAGCACCAATATCTAAAATCCTTTATGTATCAATATAAAAGCTTACATCATTATCAAAGTCCCATTCTTTGCATGCTCCAATTCTTGTTATTTTTTAACATAAAAGCAACAGGATTTTGAGAGTTACTATTTGCTGTATTAAAAGTTATACAGCATCTTGTACTGTCAAAAAGCAAAATACTGTGAACAGCAGCCCTTCTTCACAGCTCTAAACTTGAAGCTGCCAAGCACTCACTGCTTGTGCCAGCAGTGGCATTTCCACAGTAAAATAGCAGAAACTAAAGGAATCATGGCACAATGGATTTCTGAATTCTTTTATCTACCATTGGTCCTGGGGCTTAGTACCTTCCCCTTGTAGGACAATATCTGCTGATCGTTCATCTTCTTTAATGGAGGAAAGGCATCAGGTCATATAGCGAGTAATGGCTCTCAGAGCATAAAGGAGTTCTGCTTGCATCCTAGCTTCTATAAGAAGCAGATTAACGTGAACCTGAATATAAGACACATTATCATTTAAGATAGGATATATGTATACATATAACTGATTCACTTTCTTATACAGCAGAAACTAACACAACACTGTAAAGCAATTATACTCCAATAAAGATGCAAAAAAAAAAGAGATAGGGTTATAAGCATTCACAGTCAGTTTCAGTGCATCTAATAAACACCAGAAATGTTTTCTGTGTGCCACTGAATAACATCAGTTTCTCAAAACAAAAGCTGTCTGATCTTCTTTGGATAGATGTTTTGAGCTTGTATTTATATTCGATCACATCTCTTCTTGAAGGTTTGTTAGAATAACAACTTCCCTGCCAAATCATCATTCACAAACACTCTCTTCTTTCTCTTAAGCAGTTACAGTGATGCCAGCACTCTGAGGAGAGGCCAGCACACTGGTTCTCCCTGTCTTTATTCTTTTACTTTAAACCATAATGAGGTTCTCCCTTCCAAGGGGTATGTGAGACAGCTGATCTGGAATGTTCTTATCTGGGCTGGTAGAAGTGATGGAAGGGGTTTGAGACCCATTAGATTAGGTGAAGGAGAATAAGGATCACTGCTAAGTTAGAGTAAACACAATAGGTACTTACCTTCTCAGAGTGCTTGAACTGCCTCCAGAAGCTATCATACATTCTTTTGGTAACCTTTTCAGGAGTGCAAACAACAGTTTTGATATAAACTTTAAAGCTACGATCCAATAGCTGGTTAATTTCACCATAGTCATAGTCATCATATCTGTTAAAAGATAATGTGAGAATTTTATGTATAGTCTGTTTTATTCTTATGGAAGTACAGACATCAATAGTAAATGCTGTATTCTTTCCCCCTCTTTGTGTAGGTAGCTATCCCCCAAAATGACAGCTTTACAATTTTTACGTTTCATTGGGGGTGGATGAATGAGTATAAAGGGGTAAGAAACAGAAGTCAGACGAACAAAAAAATTGCCAGTGCCCAAGCAACAGTATATTTACAATCATGAATAAGCAACCACACTGAGGAACAAATTCTGGAAACAAAGTTTGAGTATTGCTGATATTAAAAAAATTAACAAATTAATCAGACAATAATACTTATTGATACTATTACATGATATATCAATTATAATCTATTTGTGTAAATAAATTTTTTTTCTTATGTTTCCAGGAGTTCTTGGGGTCAGATGAGGAAAAAAGGGGGAGAGGTGTCTGAGAGGAAAGAATCAGTCTCTAGATGGCTTCACAGTGTCTACACTTGGGAAAGGCTAAGCCAAGATGGTCGTAGGCACCAATGTCTCCTCTGCCGCACTGGCAGATAGTGCCTAGAACTGAAGTCTCCTAATTGGTTTTTAGTAGAAAAGGAAGAAAGCGGGTCCTGTATAACCATTCAGGAGTCTAAAGTCATAGCCTGGCTACTGATAAAGTGAAGAAGCAAGAGAAAGTGTGACTTTACAGCTAAAATAATCAGAAAGTACCACAGCATGGTTGTTTATGTATGTTAGAAGGTGGTTTATGATGGCTGTGTTTAAATGTGGCTGAATACCTAACAGGATATGAAAGTTTTGTATTTTGATGAAATATCATGGGAGTAGGTACTCTTTAGAAGGGTACTGTAAGAGTTCTAAGTTCCATGAAGGTAGAAGTATGAGTGTGTCAGGAGATAAAAGATGATACAAAGGGAAAAGATACCATAAATGTTCAGAGACAAACTTTGCCTCTTCCTCTATGCTCTTGGGCCAGCTTGCTTGCTCTCCTCTTCCCTGGAGGCATCTGTTATTTAACTCTTGTCAGCATTCCTAACTCTCCCTCCTGCTTAGCTAGGCAAGAGAAAACACACCAAGCTGCAAAAAATCAAGTTTTTGAAGCACAAAATGCATAAAAATAAGCTATTGGGGAGGGGATGGTTTTGAGTATGTTAACGTAGGTCTGTGTGCATATGTGTTCCAAGCACCTGAATAATTTAGGCTAAAGGAAAATACCTCTTCATAAACATAAGAAAACAGACTAACCTTATTCCAAACATGCAGTGAATATAGTTCCAAATAGCCCGTCTTAGCATTGAGGTATCAACATCTTTGTGCATTGCCATTGTATTATAAGTAAGATTGTAAGCAATGTGAAATTTTTCATCGATCAACTGTCCTACATCTGGATAAAGACGATTTACCAAAGAATAACCATGGTCTTCCCAACAATAGTCCTAAATACAGAGAACAGAACAAATGTGAATAATTAAAACGTGGCCAACTATAGTTCTATGTCTGTCGCTCTTCGGTGCAGTGAAATTACTGGCAGCTGAAATCCACTGCCTTTCTAGTACATCCCTAGCTCTCAGTTTCACTTGCATTCCAGTTTGATGTTTTCAATTTCTATACTGCAACATGCAAAAGTTACATTTTGAACTCAGCGAGTTTAAAAACCAGTGGAATCTCTTCCCCTTACACACAGGTCACCCATATTCAGCTTTCTCTCACTGTTTCCCCCGTCAGCCTCCAGAGATGACCCATCTTGGGAGGCCACTCTCCTTTTCTATTGCTGCAGGCATTCAAATGGTCCTCAAACTTTGTAAATTTTTAATTCAAGGTATCCATCATTCATTCTTTTTCCTCCTACCCACCTCTGATTCTCAGCCCTATTAATTGTGTCTCCTAATTAGTTTTCCCAAATTAAAGTCTCCCTGCTTCCTTTCTTTCCATCTCAAGCAAAACTTAATAACCTCCCACTTCAATGTTACTACCATATTTATTTTCCTAAAACACCTCTTTGATATTATGCCATCACTATGGTCAAAACCTACAAATCTGATCATCACCTACAAATCTGATCAATTTTAAACTAACTTCCCACTTATCCTTTGCTTGAAGGTCTTAGCAGCCCAGTCAGTTTATGATCCCTTCCCTCAACCTATGCTCAGTTATTGCCTACAGTCTCCTCTGCTTACAATGCCCATGCTTTTAAACCATTCAAATCTCTCAAATCCTAATCTCCCTCCATAAAATTTTCCAGTCCACATGATCCCTTCAATTGTAATCTTTTATATTTCATGATACAACTTCACTATTGAGTAAAATATTCTATAATTCTTCCTTGTGCCTAATTCTGTCTCCTTAAACAATATGTTAGTTCCTTGAGCAAAGAAAAAAAATCATAGTTCTCAAATATTTTCATAATTCTGGTAGAAGAGTTATAATAGCCCCTGCACAATAATTGGGAAAGTTGGGAACACCAACTCATCTGAATTATATATTTACCTATCTAAATGAAATATATAACAGACTGTTTAAGAAAAACATTTAAACTACAGTATGTTTCTACTGACGGATTGGAAGCGGTCTTACAAAACTACAGCACAGAATAGATAAATGTTTGCTAATTGACGATTCTCAACTTTTATTCTGGAACTAGAAGATACAGCAATTGTTACTCCTGAGATATACTTGCAAAGCACTTAGCACAGTGCTTCCTGCCAAAGTGAAAACAGAGAAGGACCCTGGTATCCTGGAGGACAACGAGGTCCCTAAGTTTCCATGGACTCAGTATATACAGAATTGTACTGGGAAGTTTTACTGTGTATTTCAAAGTTAATGATTATGGAGCTAAACAAACTGGGTCTACCAACAATAATTCTACTCCTTACCCTAGGAACTTTATTTATTCTAAGAGATGGGTGCTAAGTAATTTTGGAATAAGATTTATTTATGTGAATCCTCTTTAAGCTTTAAATTTGAAACCTTTAAAAATTCTCATTGCTTCAAATGACATTCAGTTCATATTTTAAAGGGAATTAGGTTATTGTAATCATGGTTTATTTTCTATGGTATCTGTAAAAACTCACCCAAATTAAAAAAGAAAACAAAAAATCTGCTTTCCCTATAAGTCCTAATTTAAGCAAATCTTTCACTCTTTCTCATCCTCTTTCCCTTCACCCCCACACACATAATGCCTGAGATGCTGTGAGGACATTTCTCTTGTCACTCAGGCCTGGTGCATATCAGGGCAGAAATCGCCTCACTTTAACACTGGGGCTCAGTAAAACAGTGCTATAAAAGCAAGCTAGGTTCAAACACAACTATTATTTATTGTTTCGTCATAGTAGGAACTTTAATTGGGTTTCTGCATACCATCTCTGGGAACCTAACCACTATTGTAATTTTGCTTTATGGGTGAATGTGTTTTGAATTCTGAGCAACTGATTTATGAACTTTAACAATATAATAAACATACCTAAGGGAATTACGTGTACGTAGAAAAGTTATTTTTCTCTGCATTGCTTTCTGTTCTCAAATCCAGATGGCTCTTTCTTATTTTAAGTCAGATTGAGGTATTTCTAATTGAGCATGTACATAAAACAAGTTGTCATTTTACCTGGACTCGAAATGTTGGGACGTGCATTCCATGTCTAGAGAAATCCTTATAGCCATAACTAGTATCCTCAAAGTGACGAGATACATCTCTTGCTGGTGTAACTTCTTCATCATCTGAAATAATTTAAAAAAAAAAAACACTGAAAGCCTTTCAAAAACAGGATGCTAGTTAAAATTCATTTTACCTATAACAAGTAAAAACAGGATTACCCTTTCTCTGACACTGAGTAACCAATATCAACTAAAATAAAGTCTTAAAACTGTAAAGAGAAATAGCCTACTTACTAATAAATGGAATATAATAAAAGTAGATTCTGTTATTAAAAAAATACTCATGGTTAATTTTCTGTTTTTAATTCCTCTCTTTCACAGATCCTCTCTCCCTCTGTGTCCCGACTGTAGTTTATAGATACTAGGTTCTACTGAAAAGTATGTACTCCAAGTATGAACACCCTTTTGAATAATCTTTATGGTGATAACAAATATAAACTTTAAACTTTATGCTCTAAACTTTAGCATTTGGACTATTTTTAATGTCACACAATATATAAAATGATCTCTTTAACAGCTCAAAGGTCCTAGAAACAATTCTAAAATGATGAACAAAGGAAAGAGGTTCTGTGTGTCACTGTTTTTACAATGTTTCCTGCACTGCTTCTAAGCCTTTTCAGATTATCTTCATGTTTAGGGGTCGATGAGATTATAGTTTCAAGTAAATAAAATCAAAGACTTCTCCTCAAGCTAACATCCAACCTCCATTTTTACAAATTTGATTTTTTTCTTTGCTATTAAGAAACTTGCTTTTAACATATACTCTTTGTCCCACTCTATTATTGTCAAAATACACTGACACACTTTATTAACTTTTTTCCTTTAAATTATCTGGTTTACATATTAAATCCTATAGCCTATATTTGATAAAGGCCAAACATAAAGGATTTACGTTGTTGTTAGTTATCTAAGAAGTAGCTCCTTTTCACAAATCATAGAATTTTAAAGCTGGAAGCAATCTCAGGCCTTTATGAATGCAATTTCCTCATTTTAAAGAAGAGGAAAAAAAGCACTCAATGTTAAATGACTTATATTCACAAAGTTTATTAGCAGTGATTTTAGTATTAGAACCCAAATCAAATGTCCTCTCTCTTAGTCTAGTGCTGTTTTCACTATAACTTCCTTTTCTACCTATGCAATAACCTTTCTAAAAGGAAAGCCATATTTGGATTAAACTTAAAAGCTTTTGCACAGCAAAGATAACCCACAGAATGGGAGAAAATATTTGCAAACGAAGCAACTGACAAAGAATTAATCTCCAAAATATACAAACAGCTCATGCAGCTCAGTATCAAAAAAACAACCCAATCCAAAAATGGGCAGATCTAAATAGAGATTTCTCCAAAGAAGGCATACAGATGGCCAAAAAGCACATGAAAATATGCTCAACATCACTAATTATTAGAGAAATGCAAATCAAAACTACAATGAGATATCACCTCACACTGGTCAGAATGGCCATCATCTTATCTCAAAGAGTAAATGCTACAGCTGTTGCTGGGAATGTAAACTGGTTCAGCCACTATGGAGAACAGTATGGAGGTTCCTTAAAAAACTAAAAATAGAGTTAACCATCTGATCCAGCAACACTACTCCTGGGCATATATATGGAGAAAACCATAATTTGAAAATACATGCACCCCAATGTTCATTACAGCAGTATTTACAATAGCCAAGATATGGAAGCAACCTAAATGTCCATCAATAGAGGAGTGAATAAAGAAGATGTGGTACATATATACAGTGGAATGTTACTCAGCCATAAAAAGGAACAAAATAATGTCATTTGCCACAACATGAATGGACCTGGAGATTATCATGTTAAGTGAAGTTAAGTCAGACAGAGAAAGACAAATACCATATGTCGCCGCTTACATGTAGACTCTAAAAAAAGTGGTACAAATGAACTTATTTACAAAACAGAAATAGAGTCACAGATGTAGAAAACAAATCTATGGTTACTGGGGGGAAAAGGGGGGAGGGATAAACTGGGAGATTGGAATTGACATATACACACTACTATATACAAAATAGATAACTAAGAAGGACCTACTGTATGGCACAGGGAACTCTACTCAATACTCTGTAATGACCTATATGGGAAAAAAAATCTGAAAAAACAGTGGATATATGTATAACAGATTCACTTTGCTGTACACTTGAAACTAATACAACATTGTAATCAACTATATTCCAATAAAAAAGGATACTTTTATTTAAATTCTCTTAAAAAACAGACATTTTATTGACTATGTAATGGTTGCTTTTACCTGAAGAGAAGACAAACATGCTCTCTCTTTTTTCTATTTCAAAACGTGAAGCCATCTCTTCCTGACTTGCCTCTTCTTCATCTCGACATTCCTGTAACTGCTTCATCTTTTCCATGAGGGCTTCGACCTCAAAGAAGGAATCACTTACCTGAAAAGAAAGTGCAATTAAGGTTACATATGTCAAACACGGAATGAAACTTTTGAATTTTATTAAGTCTGTTTCATAAGAATTTGCATCTTAATACAATATAAGAAAAGATCTTCTTATAATTTTAATGCACATGGATGAATCAAAAACAATTATTTGGGGCTTCCCTGGTGGCGCAGTGGTTGAGAGTCCGCCTGCCGATGCAGGGGACATGGGTTCGTGCCCCGGTCCGGGAAGATCCCACGTGCCGCAGAGCGGCTGGGCCCGTGAGCCATGGCCGCTGAGCCTGCGCGTCCGGAGCCTGTGCTCCAGAACGGGAGAGGCCACAACGGTGAGAGGCCCGCATACCGCAAAAACAAAAAAACAACAATTATTTGGCCTATTATATATACAGATATTTAAATTTTAAAATATAAGAGAAAAATGATTTTAAGAACACATTCTAATGTTTTACCTTTTATTACTAAAATTAGTAATAATATTACTATCAATGCTAAATTTTAAAAATTTAACACTACTTGTCGATTTAAAACAGAACTGAATATTTAAGAGTTAAGCTTTTACTTGCTCAATCAGTTAAATAAGGTACACAAAGTATAAGTGCTTTTGCATCAACTGTGTACACTGGGCATGTTGTCAATAGACAGGCATACCTCAGGTACATTGTGGGTTCAGTTCCACACCACTGCAACAAAGCGAGTCATGAATTGTTTGGTTTTCCAGTGTATATAAAAGTTATGTTTAGGGACTTCCCTGGTGGCACAGTGGTTAAAAATCTGCCTGCCAGTGCAGGGGACACGGGTTCGAGCCCTGGTCTGGGAAGATCCCACATGCTGTGGAGCAACTAAGCCCGTGCGCCTCAACAACTGAGCCTCTGCTCTAGAGCCCACGAGCCACAACTGCTGAAGCCCGTGCGCCTAGAGCCTGTGTTCTGCAACAAGAGAAGCCACCTCAACAAGAAGCCCGCACACTGCAACCAAGAGTAGCCCCCGCTCGCTGCAACTAGAGAAAGCCTGCGCGCAGCAACGAAGACCCAATGCAGCCAAAAATACACTGTACTGTACTGTACATTATACTGTATACTGTACTATACTATACACTATACTGTTTATACTGTAGGCTATTAAGTGTGCAATAGCATTATGTCTAAAAAAACAAGGTACATACCTTAATTTAAAAATATTTATTGCTAAAAAATGCTCAACACCTGGGAACAGGGAGCTTATCTACTAGGGAAGTTTTTAAAAATTCTATTATTTCACTATTATCTCATTTAATAAAGGGATAACTAGGAACAGTACTTTTTCTTTAGCCTTGTACTAAATCAAAGGTGGGGAAGGACAACAATCCAACTCTAAGCATCCTAGCAACTGATGTACTCTCCCTTAGACCATCTCATAACCTTTAAGCTTTGATAAATAATCAGTGGCCATATGCAGGCCTCCAACAACAATCCAGATAGCTCAACAGAGGGTGGAACTGATGGTCTTGGGCGTTGCCAGCACAGCACAGTGATCAACCTTGGGAACATGATTTTCCCTCCTGTGCTAATCTCACCATATGTAAATGCTACCTCTTATTTAGTACCTGATAAATGCCAAGCACTGTACTAGGCCTTTTAACCTCTTTTTTTTTTTTTTTTTTTTTTTTTGCCTTTTACCTCTTTAGAGACATTTCATTTAAACTTTACAATAACCTTGTGTTTGACCTTCATTTAGAAATGAAAGAATTGGAGGCTCAGAGAGGTTAGATAACTTGCCCACAGTCAAATATACATTAACAGTCAAATACACGTTAAAGTCAAATATATAAATTTAACCTGTCCAAATCTGTTTAAAATAATACAACTGAGAAAATCTGTGCAAAGTATTCAGAAGACTGTAATGTTGTTTCTCTGATTTCAATTTGGAAATATAAACCCTTTTCTCTTTCACTACAGCTAAAGAATGCAGAGGGAATTTTGACTCATCATATATAGAATTCAAATTTGCTTATAGAAAATTCAACTCATTCTGATCTGTTTCAAAGGAATAACATAACTGAGAAAATATAAAAGCCAGAGAAGAGAAGGAATAGAGATAAAAGCATTTTAATAAATTTACATTCACTTTTATATATATTTGTGAGAAGTTAAAACATGAAGTATTTTAAAAGGAGAAATTCCAGATCAAGGCTGATTAAATCTTCTAAAAAGTAATTAAGAAGACAGCCTGTTTCTTCTGTGCAAAAGGATGTGATCAGCATCAGGAAGTTTCTACCACCAAGTTCCACTGTTCTCAGTCTCCCCTCATCTCACTCAGTAGCTGTTCAATACCAGATGGCTCTGATGGGGCACATTGCTGGTGGCTTCTGATCCTAAAATTATTCAAATGTAACCTCCTAGAGGGTCTTATAATTTTGTATGTCCCTTAGCATCAGACTAGTGCTGAGCATTTGGAGGCAGACAATAAATACTTGCTGAATGAACAGGTATGGGGGCCTAATATCTTTTTGGACTTAATAGGGTAGATTTTCTTAAAAGCCAAATGAAAAAATAATATAACAGCAATTACTGTGATTACTCTTAGGATGATCCTATAATAAATAATAGATACTTACCGAAACATTTCCTGCTGAATTGACCTGCATCTCATCCACACTGTGATTGCCATTTGTAATGTCACAGATGCAGTAGTTACTAACAGAAGGAGGTCTGAATGTGTGGCCACCATCACAATGAATTTCTGGACTGATTCCACAGCCAAATGTGAACGAGGCAAGAGAATGATAGTGTGTAAGTAGAACTACTGCATGTACCAGTTCTGCAAGGGACCAGCTGTGCTCTTCAGCTTTCAAAAGTCCCTTGGGAAAAAAAACGAGAACATTTTTATGCTGGGGTATGGTATTGATGAAAGAATACAGTTCATCTTGGTATTTAACCTACTGAAAACAGGATTAGTTACTATATAAAACTTAAGATAAAATTACAATTTGAGGCATGTAGAACCCAGAATTTGCTAATTTTTATGAATATGTATTCACAAATAGAGCTTAAGATAAACTGATAACGACACATTCATTATTATTTTGACTTTCTGAAATCCTGATTTAAAAATGTAGAATACATTTTGTTTAAAAGCAGTTGCCATATCTCAGATGATGGATTATGAATGCATTAACTATGTTGTTAGTGCAGTCTCAAACCAAATGTAATGAATTTGTGTTTAAAGTAGAAGCTACTGTGTAAAATACGCCTGTTTTTCTTTATTATCAGGCCTCCTCAAGGAATTTTTAAAAAGTGGTTTGAACAGCTTGACTCTGAATATTCTTAAATCATCAAATTATATTTATTTTAAAAATTATGCTCAAGGTAAAGTCTACAGTTCTTCAAAGTCTTACAAATCTGTGTCCATTCTGCTTCATTATCTATTTTATAATATGTAATTTTATATTACTAGACAATGTAACAGACATTGCATTAATCATATTCAAATCTTGTATCTCCTTGATAAAAAGATGCTTCAATTACATAAAAGAATCTAAAATATTCTAGGGAATTCCCTGGAGGTTCAGTGGTCAGGTCTCTGCACTTCCACTGCAGGGGGCATGGGTTCCATCCCTGGTCAGGAAACTAAGATCCCACAAGCCTTGAGGCATGGGCAATAAATAAATAAATAAATATTCTAAAAAAAGAGAAAGACAACACCAAAAATATATTGTATTTTTAAGAATTTCTACTGCATGGTAGATTCTTTTAGAGAATGTCCATCTACTTTTATTCTATTATCTTTATTAATAAATAGAACCAGACAAAACTAGTTTAAAATGGTATTTTAAAAAGATAACACAACAAGATGCCACTTTACATCTATCAGAATGGCTAAAATCCAGAACACTGATAACAACAAATACTGACAAGGATGTGGAGCAACAGGAATGCTCATCCATTGCTCATGGGAACACAAACTGGTATAGCCACTTTGGATGACAGTTTCTTACAAAGCTAATAAACACAAGCTTATCATACGATCCAGCAATCACACTCCTAGTTATTTACCCAACTGAGTTGAACACTTATGTCCACCAAAAAGCCTATATGTGAATGTTTGTAGAAGCTTTATTCATAATTGCCAAAAACTGGAAGTAACCAAGATGTCCTTCAATAGATGAATGGATAAACTGAGGTACATCCATACATGTATTTTTCAGCAATAAAAAATGAGCTACCAAGCCATGAAAAACCATGGAGAAACCTTAAATGCATACTGACAAGCTAGTCTGAAAGGGCTATATACTGTGTGATGCCAACTATATGACAGTCTGGAAAAGGTAAAACCATAAAGACTGTAAAAAAAGAGCAGTAGTTTCAGGGGGAAGGGGAGAGAGATGAATAGAGGGAGCATAGGAGATTTTGAGAGAAGTGAAACTATTCTTTATGATACCATAATGGTGGATAACACGACATTATGCAGTTGTCAAAACCCATAGAACTGTACAACACAAAGAGTGAACCCCAATGTAAATTAGACATTATTAATTCATCAGTTACAGCAAATGTACTATACTAATACTAGATGTTAGTAATAGAGAAACTATGTGTGTGTGGGCGGGGGGTGGTGGATGGTTGACGGGGGTAGAATATGGGAACTCTACTTTCTGTGCCATTTTTCTGTAAACCTAAAACTGCTCTAAAAATTAGTCTAATTTTTTTTTTTAATGACACCCTAGATATATTCTCTACTTACCTCAATATGTTCTTTGGTAATAAGCCAAGGTCTATGGGCTAACACTTTGTTAAGTTCTCCTAAATTCTGTAGTTTTTGAGGAGCATTCTCTAAACCATTAAGCCACTTGGGGTCTCCACCAACATGAAGGAAATCGTTTACATGGAGATTCACTAAGTAGGAGCACTGATGTCTTGCTGCAGCCTTAAGAGAAAACAAAAAGATTATTCTAATTACACATATTAAAATCTTGAACAACTACAAATCTTTTTCTTTACAATATGCAAAACAGCTAATTAAGTTTTTGATTAGTATGTTTTCAAATTTTCCATATACTACAGAAATGAAGTTTTCATATAAACATTTAAAAATTCATACACTATAGAAAGCACCTCAAAAATATCCCAAGAACAAATAAAATATCTGATCAAAGTATCTGAACTTTAGAAAAATTTTATACCTACTGTCAGAACCTCAGATTAAGAAGAAACTTCAATTAAGGTGCCAACCATAAAACAATGGAATATTATTTATAAATTGAACATGAGTACCACCACTTATGTCAATCTGAACTATCAGTGAAATAATCTTGTGTTCTACTTTATTCTCGTATTTAATAGAAAATGGTTCTCAACAGAGTGTAAATACATATTTCTTTTTCTGTTATATTTGACAGTGTACTTATTTAGAAAGAGGAAAAATAGATACTACCTAACAGGAATTCGATTAGAAGTTAGAATATAAGTATTTATTCCTGTGTTTGAAGCATTAACCATCTCTTAAAAAGATTAATAAAGCAGGCAGAAAGAATTTTTCACTGAATGTTTACAAACCATTATTCCAATGTAGTGCCGATAATGTAGGGGTAATGGCCCATCCATTTGCAGTAGATAGTGTTGAGTTTTTAAGAAACTTTCTAAATATTGTGGGTGAAAAACCATCACTAAGGTAATATTATCCAAACGACCCAAAGCAGCAAAAGAATCTGCAAATAAAGTATGCATCTGTGCGTCTTCACTCCCCACTTGGAGAATCTGTATGAAAGAGAGGAAAACCATGGTTTCAGAAATTGTAAATTGGTGTAAAAGAAAGAAAACATGCAGGGGAAGGAAAAAAAAAAGGAATATGCATGCACTGCACTCTAAGTGTCACCTAGAAGCAGATTAAATTTGGCTTAAAGAGAGGTTATAATTCTACAAATTTAACTCAACTTGTTGCAAGATAGCAGAATAAAGAGTCACATATCATGTAGTAGGGGAAAAACAACAAAGGCCGGACATTAAAGGCCATCTAGATAGGCTGCTTGCAGACTTGACCAGAATCCAGACATCCAGAGCTAAATCCAGAACCCAGATTTAGATTATCAAATTTGCAGAGCTTGCAAACAGACCCTAATGCCTTTCCTTTTAACAACACCTACTCTCCCTCAATTTACAGAGAACCAAAATTAACTAACAGTAAACAATCCCTGTGAAAACAAAGTATAGGAGCATTTACATATTTAGAATTAAAGATCCAATCTAGCATTGATACCAGCCTGTGGAGTTGGCCAAGACCAAGTAACTCGGCTTATGGGCACACCTAAGCAACATCTAAATATAAGCAGGTGGCATATCATTGGCCAGAAAAAAGTCTTGCCTTTGCTTGATTAAATATGGGTGTTAGAAAAGCATCATGAAATACTAGAAATCAACATGACTATAACAGCTTTTTAATCCCACATATTCACTGCCAAAACATGATGATTAACTTGTGTAGAGCATATTGTTGACCAACAACTTGTTCAGATGCGAAGATGTGGGTCATGAAAGCTTTTCCTTAAAAGCATACAGTTCACTATGTACTTTCACAAACAACATACCTCCTTTTCTGGGATGAATCTGCTTGGTCCGTGTCCTAGTGGTCGAGGAATTCTAATTCCAAGTTCCTAGAAAAGAAAACTACACCATCTCAGGCCTCCAGCAGTAAACAACATGAACTGAGGCCACAGGAATGGGAGAGAAAAACAGCCAGTTGAACAGAGACTGGCTTGTTCTGGTGATTTATTTTCATGGCCATATATATATACCAGATCCTCTGTTTGCATCACATAGCTGACAACAGTTTATAATACAACTCTGACTAAAAACAATAAAACCTGTTTCACTAAAACCAGAGTTTTGCATAAAGTACTTGGCAGAAAGTCTAGAACAGAAAGTTCAGCACATAGCAGCCAACCCTGTGGATTGTCAGTGATACAAAATAAGACCAATGTGTTTGTACATCCAAAACCCAACCAACCAAAATATCAATCCCTGTGCATCTTGTCAGGAAATGAAAAAGCCATAACCTCTACCTAGATGTCTTAAACTGAAAGAAGTATAATTATTACTACATCTATAATAACACTTCACAAGAACAGAAATACTATGAAAAATAAAAAAGCTATTTAAATCCACAAAAGAGAAAGTAGTACAGGGCATGGTTTCTCTGTGCTTGAGTAAAACAATTTTAGAGAAATTAATTTTGTTTGTGAGTTTTCCTTAAATTTTTAATTTATAGGATCTCATCAACTTTGCTTATATTATATTTTAGAGGAGCTCAACTAATTAAAATATAAATGGTTTTCTGCCTTTTGACATAGTGAACCTAGAATTCTATACTTTATGTGACAGTGTAGTGTGGTTAACAAAAACTGACAATCTACTGTTAGGCTTCCATCTTTTCCCTCAATACAGTGTGCTAATAGAAATAAAACCAAAATGTAATTCAGACTTTTTTTTTTCTTTTTGAGGCTCATGTCCTATCACTCTAGTCTCTAAACAAAAAACCCCCTCCTTCTTTAACAACTAAATATTAACCCTTGCTTATATAATTACATACAAATATTATTTCTACCCTCTCTCTACTGCTTCCAAAAGTCCTTCATGATATAAACCAGATGCTTTCCTTTTAAAGGAAAAAAAGGGGGAGGGGGCAGTCAGAGAAGAACATGTGGCAACAATTCAAGAAATCTGGTCCAAGTGAATGAAAACCTTTTGAGCAGAATGGATTTTTAAAAATTAAGCAGGCAGGACAAAATTGAAGAGAATCTTAATTAGGAGAACTCAAGATTCAGATTCAAAGTAGGCTGGATTTGCCAACTAAATCTAAAATTTTATATATGTTTCAAATAATCTTGTATTGGAGGTCAGTGATTTCTTACTCTGATAATTCCACACTTATACTGAAGACAGTAATGTCTAATAACCATGCCCCCTCATTAGAGGAGGCACTAAATTCACTGGCCCAGCCATGTATGTGTCTCAGTTTTAATATCCTACAATAAATGCAAGGAAAAAACCCACATTCCTGCTATTCAATACATCATCTTGGCACAAATGCAGCCATTTATATAAAATGATGACTCTATTGGCCTTTCTGATTTAATTACATATATTTCTAACAAAATATATTGGGCAAGACTTTAAGGCTAAAAATCAATACCCCTTCTCAGTTCTTTACTATCTTATTTAAACAAAATGCATTTTAGCAAACACCCCATTTCAGGGGTTTATTATTCATTTTCTACCTAAGAGACACTATTCTTATGACTTTAGTATACAAAAGGTGGCATTTCAAAGGAGGAGAAATGGATTATTCAACAAATGATTTTGGTACAACTGGAGAGCCACTCAGAAAAAAGTGAAATTGGAGGCTTAAATCATACTTTACTCCACAATAAATAAGATATAAGTGTAAAAAACAAAAATAAAAAACATTACAGTATTAGAAGAAAATACCTGTGGACTTAGGTCTAAGAATGCCACAAAACCAGGAAATCATAAAATATAAGATTGATAAATTTGATGACATAAAAATAAAGACTTTCATATGGGAAAAATAAACATATAAAGTCAAAAGCAAACAGAAAACTTGGACATATATTTGCAACTCATACAGCAAAGGGCTAAATTTTTTTAATACATAAAGACAAATCACTAAGAAAACCCCCAACAACCTCACAGAAAAATGAACAAAGGACATGAACAGTTCAAAGAAAATGAAATATAAATGGCTGAAAAAATGATCAACCCTCACAATAAAACACTGAGATACAATTTTGCACCTAAAATACTGCTTAAGATCAAAAAGTTTGATGATAGGCTGTGTTGGAGAGGGGGTGGAGAAATAGCCATTCATTGCTTATACTTTCTGATGGGAGTGTTTTGAAGTGTGAGGAAAAAATATCAAGAAACATAAAAGGAGTATAAATTACTACAACCTCTAGGAGGGCAATCTGAAATACTGATCAATATTTAAAAGTTACATACCCTAATCAATAATTCCATCCTAAACATTACCCTATACTCACATTTCTAAAATGTCATGTGTAAAAGTATAATCACTGCAACATTGTTTCTAGTAGTACAAGATTTTATAAAGCAACCTAAGTGCTCATCAATAGAGTACTGTTTCAATAAAGTTTAGTATGATCATAGATTAGAATAGCATGAAGTCCTCACAAAGAATGAAGCAGTTCTATACAAGTTAGCTTTAAAAGATCTCCAAGATATATTATGTGGGGGGAAAAAGACAAAGTATATAATATGTATATATTATGTTACTATTTGTAAGGAAAGGGAAAAAAATTACCGATTCCATTTCTAGGACTTTATCCTACAAATACATTAGCAGCATGTGGATTGTGTATGTGTGTGTGTTTATTTTTTTAAAAATAAGACCAGATTCCTAGCACATGGGCCTCAAAACAAAGAGGTTGAAGTATATTGTTTTGGTTTTATTTCTATACCAAATAGATAGTTTATATATCAAACTTACAAAACAATAGCTTTACAGTTCCAAGAAAGTGACTATTAATGTTTCAGAAATGGAATATTTTCCTATAGGCATGCCAAAGGTCTTTCCCAATGGTCCTTTCTAATTCTCAAGTCTTTGAAAGTCTATCCCTGTAGCCAAATTTAGTGGCCATACTGGTATTACTGTCTCCCCTCTTCCTTGCCTTCAAAGGTCAAATCTTTCTTTTCCAGTTCCTTTAGAAATAGATTCTTTTATGTATTTTATGAAAAATTATGTGTTTTAAAACAGGATGTTAAGAAAAAGCAAACATTCTCAGGAACGGACTATAAACCTATTATGCTAAGAACCTCTTACTGTTAAGATCACATTCATTCCTTGGTGAGGTACCAGTCTAACAAAGCAGGGGACAGAATAGAAGAACTGAAGAAAGGAAAGGAATGGAACGGAGTCTCTGATATTTAAGACTCCAATTTCATTATTTTACTTATGGCTAGTTCTAGGTAAAATAGAATTTTATGAACTCTGAAACTGCATCCCAATTTATCCTAATCCAGATACTGTCAGGAAGCAGGTCATTGATTCCGTCTAGCCTTCCACAGCACACAAATTGAGCTCTTATGGGAAAAGGAAACAGGTGACAATTATCTTGAAAACAGCCAGGAAGTCTGGTTCTAGAGTTGGTGTCTTTAATTAATTACTCTCAAAAGCTCCTCTTTAAGAGCATTTGAGGGACTTCCCCGGTGGCGCAGTGGTTAAGAATCTGCCTCCCAATGCAGGGGACACGGGTTCGAGCCCGGTCTGGGACAATCCCACATGCCGCGGAGCAACTAAGCCCATGTGCCGCAGGTACTCAGCCTGCACTCTAGAGCCTGCAAGCCACAACTACTGAGCCCGCGTGCCACAACTACTGAAGCCCGCGCGCCTACAGCCCGTGCTCTGCAATGAGAAGCCACCATAATGAGAAGCCCATGCACCGCAACCAAGAGTAGCCACCACTCTCCGCAACCAGAGAAAGCCCGTGCACAGCAACGAAGACCCAATGCAGCCAAAAATGAATAAATGAGTAAATAAATTTTTTAAAAGAGCTTTTGATACTTAAAGGTCTTTTTAGATACCATTATTATTATATAATAGTATTCTTGATTTCTAAAGGGGTAAAAGTTTCAACTTTCTGGAAAACTCACTTTTGAAACACTTCCTAGTCACATGACAAATTAGTTGCTACCCTATTTTCTAGCAGGTATTGATTACAAAAAAAAAAATAAGGCACTGCAGGTCTTCAATGGTGTGATCATAAGCCAAACTAAGTGCACTTCATAACGTCCTAAAGGTTCCTTCAATTGTGCCTTCATATGTACCTGTAAGAAACTGAATTACAGACTTTGAACAAATTTTGGCCAATCTAAATTCAAGGAGGCAGAACTTGCCAACAGCAAATGGCCTTGTTGTGAAGCAGATGTAAATGCTAACCACAGCACAAACCTCACAGGCTCTTGGTGAAGGTGTGGCTGGGAAATCTAACATGGGAACTAACAGTCTTCTCTCAACAATCCTCCTAATCAGCATCTTTGAAGACATAGCAACAGCCTCTGCCATCACAACATTGCTGCAAATCTCTGACGCGATATCTGTTTCCTCTACAGTGTATACTAACACACTAATTTTCACAGTATGAAAATCCTCAGCAAATGTTGACAGCACCACAGAATGACTAATGTATGTAATGTATCACTGTATGAATCTGTGTTTATGAATTTACTGTTCTAATCAGATTTTTCAAATTTCTCAGATACATTTATGAATCCATATGAATATCTTTAACCAAAAAAATGAACAGTTTGCCACAAGTGCAAAATGAGAGCATTTGTTGGCTTACAGTGTCTATCTACATGCAAAACTAGTTGAAAAGTAAAAATGATTAGATCACTTCAATCATTTTATTTTTTCTCACTGCACTTGGTACATTATTAAACTGTCTAGATGTCTTAATACTGATAATCACAATAATATTAATTTTGATATTTTAAAAAATTACAAAAGCAGTTCTGTTTGAAACACATTTCAACAAGGCAAAAATATGCTGTGTAAAAAGTAAAAGTTCCCATCCCACTCCTCCTTATTTATGAGAATCATTACCTATAGCTGGGTGCTAGCCTTTTGACATTTGAAATTTTTAAATAGAAATGAAGAAATCTAGAAGTATTATAAAGAAATCTTCCTATTATAACGACATGTACTAGTGCTTCTTCTAAAATTGTCATTAACTCTTTTATAGGGAATTTAGAAATACTCAAAGTTCAGGTACCTCTTTTTCCAGTGTCTGGTCTTCTATGAAATACATTCTAGAAAAATAAAAACTCACTGACTTCAAAGTACTGGCTTTGTAAGGCTGACTTAGGCCATATGTGTGCCCTATACTTTAGTCAGGAGTTCCATTCCTGGAAAGGGTTTAATTTAAAGGCACTGTGGAAGCTTGCTATTTGAAAGAGTTGTGTTATTAATTCTTTTGTAAAGTGAATAGTTTTCCTATAAAGCACTACTTCCTAATTTATCTTCCCACATGTTGGAGGTTTTAAAAATGAAATACAACTATACAAAGGTTCCTGGTGTCCCGAACACAATCCCATAGGCTCTGTAATCAATGTGCAAGCTATTGATAAAATGTATCTGTATCTTCCAGTTGACATGGCTATATTTAGAGATTCTAGATCTGGGCAAAAACCAGGATTCTGCACACAAATACCACCAGAAATAACAGATTCAAGCACAATGATTGAGGCTCAAAATGAGAACAGATCTGTTACGGCCTGCAAACAGAAACTGTAAATTCTATTTCAACACTTTCACACTCTTTTCTATGATAAAGTTTCAAAGCAACAGTTATGAGACTTTTTTTAGGTTGTTGTATTATCTGGAAACAAGGAACACATTATGTATCCATGAATGCTAAAATCTAGAAAAAGCATTTGGTGTTCTATAGCCTTCCATGAATGCTAAAATCTAGAAAAAGCATTTGGTGTTCTACAACCTTCAGGAGAAAGTGTCTTCATTTAAGTTTATATGAATATATGTAGTATATCATGGTGTAGACTCCATTTACAAAAAATATATATACATATAAATACTAACACTGAGTCATTTTAGTGGGCAGTACAGTAGAGAAATTACCTCGTATTTACATTTCTTTAAGTCAATACTTAAAACATTCTGATTTTAATTACTATTTCTCTACTTTCTCCCTTGTCACCTTTTGAATTAAAGCCTTTTAAAGTTTCAAATTTGAGTTAAAGGTGTATTAGTAACTCTCAAATGGTGCCCTATTTGCAGCCACTTAGGAAAAATACAAAATGTTACAATTAAATAGCTCTTTCTGAAGGCCAATTCAGACACAAAAAGAGATAGTTTAATACAAGAGTAAACGCTGTGCATAACGTCATAGAGCTGGCAGTACATACTTATTCTAGGCAACATCATTTTTAACTGACCGAAATATGTTTCTTTTTCTTTCTTTTTTAAAGTAGGAGGCGAAGAGAGTGAGGGTCCCCGAATAATGTGTTTTGACAAGACGCTGAGGGGGAAAAAAATCCACAGGCTGTTCTACCGTGAGACTAGAGTTTGTTAGGTTTCTTCTGGCTTGTGGAGACTTGTACAGAAGACAACGTTATTTACGTTTCGGAGACTTCCATTTAAATGACCGAGGCAGCTGTCCCTCCCAGCCGCAACATTTTCTGCCCGGGGACGACTCTCGGTGGCAAACGCCCCCCCCCAACACCACTGGCCGCCCCTTCACCTGAGGGGCGCGGGCCAGCCTGCGACGCCCTGCCGGGCAGGGCGGCCGTCCGGGCGGTAGCTCCAGGGGCGCCCTCCCCGGGGAGCGTTCTCCGAAGCTGTTAGGGTGCGAGGGCGGGGAAGCGACGCGACCTCCGTGCAGCCCAAGCAGTTGGCCGGGTGCCCGCCCGCCCACTTGCCCGGTCCCTTGCCCTGGTACCTCGTCCTGGCCGCGGCTCCCGCCACACTGCTTGCAGCCCAGCAGCTCCGAGACGGCCAGCGAGGCCGTATACGCCTCGTTCGCGGCTGTGGCCAGGCGCATGTCAGCGTGAGGACAGCTGCGGACGCGCAAGGGAGCCGCGGCGGCGCGGAGGAGGCGAAAGCTGGCCGGGCTGCCAGTCGGCCTCTCAGCTCAGAGGCTGAGCGCCTCAGTCCGTGCTGAGGGCTGAGGCAGTGCGGGGCGGGACGGCGCAAACAAACAAGACACGCGGCCCCGCCCCCTCCGTCACTCCACTGAGTCGGCAGCCGCGCGCGCCAATGGGGGCTCGCAGCGCCGCGGCACCCCGCCCCCTTGGCGCTGAGGAGCGGGCCCTGGCGGGGGGCGGGCTACGCGGCCGGCCGAGAAACAACCTCTAGGGAACGAACTCCCGCGAGGAGCTAATCCTCGGGTCGGAATGGGCTCGGTCCGCCGGGAGCTGTGCGTGCACTGTGGCTGGAAGATGCAGCGCGAGCCGTCGGGTTTCAGTTGAAAGGCAAAAGTGTCCCTGTCCCAGCATCAGCAGCTGAAAGCTTGCCCTCCCTCCACCCGCTCGGGTCCATTTACCTAGAGCCAAACAGCAACCCACCTCTAGGCTGACCCCGACACCACCAGGGGGAATCAAATTCGCTTCACATTTTATGAACTTTTGAAATTTCCCTTCTTTCTTTCCAATAATGCCCAAACAGCGCCTACTGGGCCGCAGAATGAAGAAACAAGTAGGGGACCATGACCCATATTCAATGTAAAATTATTTTGGGTAAGCTATGTAGAAACTATAAATATCACTCTCCTACACAGATAAGCCTTGGTAGCAGATCTCTAAATTTTTTTTCTTCACAAGTATATTCGAAAGCTTTAAAATTGTTTCCTTATAAGCGCCCTAGGTTCTAAAGAAAGAATCTCTCTCTGAAACCTGATGAGGAACGTGAGAAAACAGGTCATAAAGGAACACAAATAACTGACATTGTTGGATCTGGAACACAAATCTCTCAAGTCCTGTGTCAACACTATTTCCTTACAGGGCTCCATTAACTTCTTTTTAAAAAATTAACTCCTAAATTAGGTCTCTTGTTTTGCATGTTTGCCCCGTATTTTCAAAGGCTTACATGCTCAGGTTAAAAAAAAAAAAAGTTGGAACATTCTGATAGAAGGAAACAAGCAGAGTTTAAGTCAATAATACTGACAGACACAGAACCAGGGCTCATAAATGAAAATAAGTTTCAGTCTTAGGAGTGAGGTTAAAATGTCTCAGAGAAAACTGAGTTACTCTTTGAGCTCTTAAAGTGTCACATTTTAAAAGTAGCAGGTTAAAAATGGTTACTTTTTATTTATCTTCTCCAGATAAATAAAATGATGTTATATGTTCTCATACACTGCTTTTGTAAATTGCTAAAGCACCCAAAATATTTTTACTGGTCAAGAAAAGCAATTTGAGGTTAATATTGACATAGAAGAAAAGGTTACAGAGACGTCCAAGCCCTCTTCCTCTGAGCACAGCCACAAAAACAGTCTAATCTGATGCCCACTCAGCCACAAACACACAGGCAAAAATAAACCCAGTAAACCATCCAATTTGCAGCAATATGACATACCCTCCAAGATAAACTGGTTGTAGATGAATAACGTGGAAACATAAATGGACTTGATGTAGGGGTTGTGAGCTATAGAGCTACTTAATGAGGGAAGTATGTGAAAAATGACTGGCTCTAGAAGAGTTGAGCTGTGATTTTATTTTCTGGAAGGAATAAAATAGTGGGGGTTAGCTATCTAGTAGGGCATAACCTTGTCTGTAACATTAAAATATCATTTACAAAATGGAGAATGTTTACCTTTCTATTTTCTAATGAGAGGCAAGAAAAAGCATGCATTTAGCTAATGCAAAAATGGTTTAAATGCAAATTAGAACTGCAAACTGTGTATACACATGTGTATATATACATATATGTGTGTATATGTGTGTATGTATATATATTTTCATGTTTGATACTTTGTGCTTGATAAATATTTATTGAAGAAACATGTTGAAATTGAATAGGAAGCTCCAATTAGGATCTTTCTCTTTCTTTTTCTTTCTTTCTTTCTCTTTCTTTCTCTTCCTTGCTTCCTTCCTTTCCTTTCTTTCTTTTTCTTTTCTCTCTCTCCCTCCCTCCCTCCTCCTTCTTTGAAAGTTTCAGTTTATTTTGATGCTGCCTTACATAAAAAGAAAAATAATTTTAATATATTCTAATTCAGTCCTTACTGAGACCCTTTCAAGCCATTAAATGTCAAGGTTCCTTTATGGTTTCTATAAAGACTGACTTAAGGTCTTCAAAGAGTACTGATTTTTGCTCTTTTTGATAGAGCAGTAACTGTGAATTAGTCACTCTCTTCTCTAACATAAAAAAGCTGCCTCCAAATCTATTAACCAAGAATTCCAACAGCTGTATTGACCTGCAAATATCATTGTGTAGATCTCACTTCTGGAAATGCTTTGTTCCAAATCATTTAATAAAAAGTTTATATTTTCCAAAGATTTTACTACGTGAGTAGGCCAGATGTCCTGAAGGTGCTTCTCCTAATGAACCCCCAGTGCTAAGCATGTAGTAAACCTCCCGAGCACCGATTAGTAATTGCAAAGGACTACATTTTTGATATTTACCACAGGCTATCATTATAGGCCAGCAGCTATTTACAAAATCTGCTATTTAAACATTTCCTTTCAACATTTTTTTCTTCGATGAAGAATCCTGACATCTAATCCAAGAAGTAAATCTGAAATATTTCCTTTCCTCTAAAAATGTTTTGGGAATTCCCTGGTGGTCCAGTGGTCAGGACTCCGAGCTTTCACTGCCAAGGGTGTGGGTTCAATATCTGGTCGGGGAACTAAGCTCCCACAAGCAATGAGGCACAGCCAAATAAATGAATATAAAAATAAAAATGTTTTGGTAAACCTACTCAAACTGTATCAAAGTGAGGTTTTTGCATTTGTCATTAGCAGGAATGGTCTCAACTCTAATTTTCTCAAGAACGAGATGTTACACCCATGTAAAAGAGTGGTGTGTCAAATGACTTGATCTGAGCAGAGAGCTATGTGGCATTGAGAGTCCAGACGTGGCCTGGTGGTTCAAGATGGGCTTCCAGAAGCAAGAGATATCTGAGCTAGGGGGCTTAGAGGATTAGTAGAGAGGCCTTGGCAAGAAAATCGGGGGAGTGTTTGGGAGAGTAAAGACAGAGTTCTAAGGCAAAGAAACCAGCATGTGCAAAAGCCCACAGGCAGGGGAAAGACTGAGAGTGGTAGTCCGTTAGGAAAACTGAATAAAGGAAGTTCACTGGGGTCTAGAGCACAGGGTATGGAGAGTAATGGATGAAGTTTAGGTAAAACATAAACAGTAAGAAGGGACCTTGTTTAAGATTCATTAAGGACAATAAATTTCATTCTTAAGAGTACTGTGGAGTTACTAAAAGTTTTAAAGAGTAGAATGACATCAAATTTGCATTTCAGCTAAGGTTTAGGCAAAACTAGAGGCAGGAAGATGAGCTAGGAAGGCTGCTGAGGCAATTCTGTCAAGGCAAGAGGGTGATGTGAAGAACAATGGAAATGAAACAAAGTGTAGGGATGAAGGTGGATTTGTCTCTCCAACATGATTATAAGTTTCTTGAGAAAGGAAATGATGCCTCATACTTTTGTTTTTGAAATTTAGGAGATAAATCTCAACTTACATGCTCTCCTGACCAAGTGGCTTCCCTAAATCCATTAGACTTTAAAAAATATAGTCACTTAATGAAAAAGAATATGTATATTTTAATAGAAAGAATACTAATCAGGCCAAAACGTATAATCACACTTTCATGGACCACATATTAAATCTTGAATTTTCTCATTAACTAAAGGAATTAAAGTACTATAGATCTGTAGATCTATTCTTTAGAAATTATATTTAATAATTGGTTAGATACACATAGCCATGATTTTAGCCATTAAACCAAAGAACTCCTTTAAGAGGGGGAGTGGGATTTGTTAGATTTATGTGGTTTAAGCATTCTTGAAAAAAATGCCGTATTGTCATTTAAAACATTTTTACTTGGAATGAATGCTGGTTTTTAAGATTACTTCTGCTTACTAATTTTGTCAAGATTTTTCTCCTCTAGCTGATATCTTCCTGTTTTTTTTTTAATATATAGCTTGCCTGCTAAGCACTTTTTTCCTTTCAACATCACGTTTTGGGTATGTTGAGATCCTTCTAGTACTGAACATTAATTTTATATTCTCTTATTTGTCCTCTACTTTTTCACTTCTTCAATTTAATTTTTAGAATTATATTACTTATAAAGGAGCAAGAACGTTGACAAATCTTTGCTATCTGTCTCTCCTTTAGGGTTTCTTCTTTTAGAAATGCACAGTTTTAAATTTCTACATAGGGTTTTAGAAACAGACCATCACTCATATTTGTAAACAAGTAGTATTCCAAATAGTGTCAGTGGTTTTAAATTAGAAAATCACTTTCCCTCAAAGAATAAGCATGTTAAATCATGGTCAGGTTTTCCAGGCTAATGATAAGACCAATATATCAGACACTAAGAACTTTACACTTATATGGCAGATACAATTATTTCTATTTTACAAATTTGTGAAACAGAAACTCATAAAATATTGGTAACTTGTCCAAGGTTGTAAAAGTAGTCAAATGCAGACTGAGATTAGAACCTAGGTCTGTCTGAATCCAAAGCAGCAGAAGCTGGGCTGCTTCCTTTAATGAATATTTTTAAAATGTCAATAATGGTATGTTAGCTTAAGTTCTTGATTCTGATGGCAAGAAAAGAGGGCAGGAAGAAAGAAAAATGTATCTCCCTTGCTCATACTCAGGGTGAGATCTGGTTTTAAAAAACAGAAAAAAGAAATCATGGAATGAGTGGTCTTGGTCTTTGAGAGCTTCTCTCCTCTATTTCTCTACCCCTGTCATTCCTCTCAGTGTCTCCCCAGACCTTTGGTAACTTCATGCTACCCAAAGCTCCCTCAATAGAGTTTACCCAACTTCCTACCTGCTCCTCACATTACCCCTATTCTTCTTAGAATAACTGGTAGGTATTAGGAAGAAAACAGGCTTCTTATACTAACTCACACTTATTATATGAGGGACTGACATCTCATACTAATTTATTTATTTATTTAGTCTGTCTCAATAGAATGTAAGCTCCATAAAATCAGAATGTTTGTCTTTTTGTTCACTGCTGTATTTCTGATATCTTAGTGCCCAGCACACAGTAGACCCTCAATAAGAGTGTATTGAATGAGTGAACTCCACAGAGATGTTTCCATTAAAAAAAAAAGAAGCTTAACTCAACTGAAAACTTAATAATGAATTTCAAATTCAATATTCATATAATAAAAGATATGGGCCATCTAGACAAACACTCTTGGAGGCTTTGGGGTCACTATTTAGGCAGACAGGCAGGCTCTGCTTGGGAATCAGCTTGTCCTTTCCAGCTCTACCAAGCAAATTCTGTTTTTCATAGTCTCTTCCCATCTTCCCCTTTGGAACCCCAGATATTCCCAAGCTCCTTTGATTTTTCTGTTCCTGTTTTCCTGCACTACCAAGATAGTGACTATATAGGTTTGGGCAATGGTACATATGGCTAACTTGTTAAGTCAGGCAGGTACTTACAAGTCAGACACTGCCTGTATACATACCATAGTTTGACAAATTCATGAACATTTTGTAACCAAGTCTGGCTTTAAACACCCTGAGGCTTCTCTAAAGTGAAGTGACCGTAAAGAAAGTGTTGAGATATCAAAGTTAGGTGGGAAAATTCATTCATTACGACTTTTAGAAGCTAATTACTTTTCAGCATTGTTGTTGAAGTAAATAAGAAGGAATGGATTTAATCTGGAATAGGATGAGGTTCAAGAAAAAGGTGAGTGTAGTGGGAAACTGAGAGTTAGGTCTTTATCCCATATGTTCTTAGGAGTTACTGAAGGTTTTAAAGAAGGACAAAAAAGAAATACCAACTCAAAAAAAAAAACCAAAAAGGTAATGGAAGATACTTAATGTATGACATGTTCAAGTAGAATATATTTCTCAGGCAGGCTGTGCATATATACTGTATTGTATTTAAAATAGTTTTTGAACATAGGCAGAACACTCTATGACATAAATCACAGCAAGATCCTTTTTGATCCACCTCCTAGAGTAATGGAAATAAAAACAAAAATAAGCAAATGGGACCTAATTAAATTTAAAAGCTTTTGCACAGCATAGGAAACCATAAACAAGACCAAAAGACAACCCTCAGAATGCGAGAAAGTATTTGCAAACGAAGCAACTGACAAAGGATTAATCTCCAAAATATACAAGCAGGTCATGCAGCTCAATATCAAAAAAACAGAAAACCCAATCCAAAAATGGGCAGAAGACCTAAATAGACATTTCTCCAAAGAAGATATACAGATTGCCAACAAACACATGAAAGGATGCTCAACATCACTAATCATTAGAGAAATGCAAATCAAAACCACAATGAGGTATCACCTCACACTGGTCAGAATGGGCATCATCAAAAAATCTACAAACAATAAATGCTGGAGAGGATGTGGAGAAAAGGGAACCCTCTTGCACTGTCAGTGGGAATGTAAATTGACACAGCCACTATGGAGAACAGTATGGAGATTCCTTAAGAAACTAAAAATAGAACTACCATATGACCCAGCAATCCCACTGCTGGGCATATACACTGAGAAAACCATAATTCAAAAAGAGTCATGTACCACAATGTTCACTGCAGCTCTATTTACAATACCCAGGACATGGAACCAACATAAATGTCCATCATCGGATGAATGGATAAAGAAGATGCAGCGTATATATAGAATGGAACATTACTCAACCATAAAAGGAAATGAAATTGAGTTATTTGTAGTGAGGTGGATGGACTTAGAGTCTGTCACACAGAGTGAAGTAAGTCAGAAAGAGAAAAACAAATACCGTATGCTAACACATATATATGGAATCTAAAAAAAAAAAAAAGAAAAGAAATATGTTAAAATAAAATGGTTCTGATGAACCTAGTGGCAGGACAGGAATAAATATGCAGACGTAGAGAATGGACTTGAGGACACGGGGGTGGGGGGTGGGACAAAGTGAGAGAGTAGCATTGACATATATACACTACCAAATGTAAAATAGATAGCTAGTGGGAAGCAGCCGCATAGCACAGAAAGATCAGCTCAGTGCTTTGTGACCACCTAGAGGGGTGGGAGAGGGAGGATGGGAGAGAGGCTCAAGAGGGAGAGGATATGGCGATATATGCATACATATAGCTGATTCACTTTGTTACACAGCAGAAACTAACACAACAGTGTAAAGCAGATATACTCCAATAAAGATGTTAAAAAAAAATAGTTTTTGAGGAGCTGGATTTCATCTGTACCTAAAAACATATGTGAAAATGCTTTTTAAATTCTCAAAATGCTTCTGTTTGTGGGCACAAGGCAATAACTGGTTTTAATACGTAACCTATAATTTTACGTCCAAGGAATATATTGGTCTGGCATAATATAAAAAATTGTCTTCTCAAAATAGATTAAAATCAAACCTAATATCTTCAACTTATCCTGAGCCCACAGACTTCATGGAACTGAATTCTCAAGTGTTTACTTCCTTTATAAAACTGAATTTACCCACAGTTAAAATGTTTAGGCTAAATGCATATTAGTAAGTCATCTGCTTAATCACGTCTGAATTTTGAATGTTTTATTCAAACTAGAGATAATTTTAATTCAAAGAAACAAAATCCTAATGACAATATTCTAAAATCTTTTAATCAAGTTATTTTTTGTTTATAACAGCTATCCTGACCTCCCTATCCATGCCCCTCACGATGATTAGTACTACCAAGCTGTGAATAGAGTTCAACAATATATGCTTTTCTAACAGCTCAAAGAACCCCCCACTCAGTTCCTTTGTGATAATCTTTAGTTGTAGGTCCTTTAATCCTTTAAACCACCTTCTTTCTTTGCCTCCTTCTGAGATCTCTTGTTTTTCAAGAGGGTATTAAGTTGTAGATCCTTAACCTCGTCACAAAGTACAAGGCCACATCTACAAACTACTTGCATATTACTAAGCATTTTAGAAATTAAATGCCGTTCACTGGATTTTCTCATCTGTTCTTCTGCCCTCCAAAATCCTCACTGCACCTCTGTGGGTCATTATTCCCTCTGCCCAAAGGATGTGGGTACATTCAGGGCACTGTAATTCAACAAATACATTTATTTTCACTTACCACTACTATCTCTCTATTTAGCTAAGAATACTCAAAAAAAGAATGCAACTTTAAAAATTATGTTTTGTTTTGTTTTGTTATATGAGATTAAGTTTGAACAGAATTCAAGATCATTTCATCTGTAGTAATAGAAAATCTGATTTTCCTAATTTTTGTCAATTGAGAAACACTAAAATAGGATTTTATTCAGATATTACAAGTTGGAGAAGGTAGTATTCTTTTTTAACTTGTTATATCTCTAATTTAAAAAGTATGTTTCGGCATAGGTTTATGTATGGATGTCAGTGCTATTATTTTACCAATTAACAGAAATCTTAATAATACGTAAACCCTTCAGTCATTCATTATTTATAAATATTTACTGAATACCAATTATATGCACTTAATTTCTTAAATCCTATGAACAAGCAGAAACATCTTAATTTGAGATTGGACATCTATTTTATTTAGACTTAAACCTCACATAAGTCATACAGATTGGCAAATAGATTGGGATTCTGTCAGGGATCATTAAATAGGGAGTCATCTACTAATGTCCAACTCTGAGGAAAAAAACAAAACAACAAACAAATAAGAAAACAAAACCAAAACCCCAGAAGGTATGGCAATCTCCTAACAACCCTTCTAGTTTTAGTCCCCTCAAATTTAAAATGAAGGGCAAATGAACTTCATGATCTCTCATACTTTACTTCAGCTCTAAAGTTCTACTCTGTTAATATAATTCCTGATTTTATCAAGAATTAATATGCTTTACGCTAAACAGAACCTGGCTTCCTCCTACACCAGGCTTCTTTGTACATTACCAGTGATTTCAGAATTGTATTTCTTATAAGTACTTTAGAGATATTATGAAATATTATATTTGAGCTTTCTTTTTCAAGGTAACCTACAAACATCTATAAACAGCAAATGCATTGGAAACCACCAAAATAATAATTTAGATACTGGAGTAAATAAAGCTTCTTCCATCATCTCTGTGAGTGTATGTTTGAACATTCTTGTAAATTTGTCAGTGGCGAGGAAGGGTATAGTTTGTGTGTTCTGGCCTTCTAAAAAATTCATGCCTGCCTGCATCTGCTCGAGTAAAACTATAGTAGTGAGTGGGCTGCTACAGCATGTAGGTACTTTGCTGTGTCAGTCCAGATTTCTCTGATATTATGAATACAAGAAAATACAGAAATACTGTAACTATAATCCATAACCCCTTTATTTCAAGTTTGTTTAAAACATAAGCTCATTGTTCTTACTAATTGGCTTGATAAATAATTTAACTTTACTTACTCGAACTTTGAAGAGATCATTTATTAATAAAACACCAGTTTTAGATATTGTATATAAATCAGAATTCTGGTAATACTGTTTCACTAAAGACTATGTGGACAAAAAAAAAATCAATAACACATTTGAACATCACTGTTTTATATACATGCCACATCTCCTGATCTGTACACTAGAACTCCCAGTAGGTTTGGAGAATCCATGCTAGTCTGTAGCTCCCTATGTTGTTCATCCAAGGCTTGAGTCAGGCTTTAAGGCTCAGAGAATGTTCCCAGGATTTCTGCTGGTTCTAAAAGAGTGCCGGGGAAATCTAATTCAAAGTCTCATTCCCATCAATGCCAAATAGAGCCTTAGAGAAAAGGCTCTTGGAATCAACAGTTCAATTATGGTTTACTGAATTACAAACCAAACTTGGCTTCCAGTAGAACTTTTATTTAGGCTGTCCCGGATTTGGTCTATAACTGAAAGGACTGTCAATCCTTCTAGCCTTTCTCCAGAAAACATGTATAAAGTCAATCTCATCCTTCAGTGACATACATGCCAATATGATCAATAATAGCTTTTATCCTAAAACACAAAAAGGTGACCTAATAAATTCTTCAGTGATGCACTTTGGAATTGTTATTAACAATAAAGATATTATTGATATCCAAATAATCTTTTGTGTTTGTAATAGGCAGGTCTTTAAATAATGTATTTGCTCTTTACAATTAGAACGTGCTTTAAATGTCAGAAAATTCAACTTTCAAGTATTCAACCAGATTAAAAAAAGAATAAACCACTGTACTCTAATTTGTGCATTACAAATGTACAATTAAAATCTTAAAACCTTAAAATACTGCACTCTAAATTTACAAATTGATGGGTTAAAAAAAATCTAAACTTCAAAAGATAGCAGACAAAAGTATGTGGATCGGAGAAAGAGCAAAGCAGAGTCAAAAGCAGCAGGATACAGTTCAAATAGGTCACATTCAACTTTTGACTTTCCCAAAGAACAAAAAACAAGCTTAGCAACAGTTTTCAGCCAATCAGAAAGCAGACAAACAGGTAAGGACTCAACTGATCCAGATACCAATGCAGTCCAACCTTCAGTGTTTTTTTTTTTTGTTGTTGTTTTTTGCTTTTTTTAAAAAAATTATATAATGTCAGAGCAGAGCACAAGTTATAAAACAGGATAGACTGTCCTGGGTTAAGGAAAGATAAAATCTCTTCACCAACCCTAAACAAAATATATCAGATTTTAGTAATGTAGTGATAATTTTGTTTACATCCTTATTGTGCCAGATCCTGTATAAAGTTATCTTTAAAATATTTGGGTATTTGTAATAATATATAGAATTTTGCGGGAAATTTTCTTTCTTGTCTGTGCATAGAGGATAAGGGTAGGAAGATGTATAAGATTCTTCTCTTCTTAAATTCCCTAATACTCAATTTCTAAAATTCACGGGGGATTGGTGGGGGGGACCCAATAAGAAAATGCTACAGTGCGAATCCAAAAAATGTAAATATGATTTAAAACAACCACATACAAATACAACCTTCAAAACAAGCAAACAACAAATAGTACAGTGCCATTCTATGTAATTTTTCCTCCTTATTTCTATCACTCAATACATATTCTTGAGAGAAGAAAGTTTTCTGAGGATTTAGAAGGGATTTTCAAAGAGTTACAGATTTCATCATTGTAATGTTTAGTGCAAACCTCAGTGTTTGCTCAAATTGACAGTGTTACTTGCAATAGAGACACAAAAACACTGTGAAACAATAGTTAATAATTTTCTTCATTCTGCTTTTGGCTTGCCAAATTTATAAAGTATTCTAAAGCAGTTTCTAATATTTTCTGTAAAAATCTTCAAGAACCACCTTTTGTTTTTTTCTTCAAGTACTGCTTAAATCATTTGCTAGTTTTAGTTCCCTAAAAAAAAATTACTTTAAGCAGATCAGCTTGACTTGCCATATCATCAATTATATACTGAACTTACCATGCACTAAAAAACATAAGAAATTTGCTACTGATACTGTAGGGTGCTGTCAAAAATGTATATATGTATACTTCCTCTCAATATTTCATTGTATTCTATACATCCCTAGGAAGGTAGGGGGAAATTAAACAAATATTTGGAGACTAACTCTAGGTTTTATTTATTGGTGATATCCTTACTTTATCCTTTTCCTCTATCCTCAAATGTCACAGATAACTAAGCTATGCTGTGTCAAGAAAAAAAAGTATTTTCAATACATCATTTGGGAAAGAGACACTCTACATCAAGCTCGTATTTTCCTCGGTCTCTTAAGCCTTAATAATTTAAAACAGTATCCATCCAAATATTACTGAAAGTTTCATCAATTACTTAACACTTATGTATCTATACACCAGGGATTGGTTGTGTATGTTTCTGTTAAATTCATGAATCTCTATATGTATGGATATATTGGGCCTATTTATTCAATATTCATTCAACCAATATTAATTAGGCATCTACTATCAGCCAGACATTTTTTTTCTTCCCAGTCTACCTTCTTTAAAAACAATATCCATACCTTCTTCCTTTCTCCACCTTCTTATAATTTCCTTATAAGATCCACCTACTGTAGTCTTTTTGCTCCTAAAGGGACACTTGGACTGAGAAATGCCTTAAACTGCAAAGGCAAAGAGGTACAAAGGGCTTGGAAAGCAGGATTCTGTGTTATGCAAAACACCTGATTGTTATCGTGGCACTTAGGTAACTGACTGCCGGTTGATGGAGAGCTTCAAAAGCAGTAACTCAGATTTTTAGTCAAAGATTTTTTTTTTTATTTTTTTGCGGTACGCGGGCCTCTCACTGTTGTGGCCTCTCCCGTTGCGGAGCACAGGCTCCGGACGCGCAGGTCCAGCGGCCATGGCTCACGGGCCCAGCTGCTCCGCGGCATGTGGGATCCTCCCAGACCGAGGCACGAACCCGTGTCCCCTGCATAGGCAGGCGGACTCTCAACCACTGCGCCACCAGGGAAGCCCAGATTTTTAGTCTAAGATTTGATTTGACTTTTAGTCTAAGATTTGAAGTAGATAGATGCTACGCTTCATGGTTGCAGATTTGGTAATATTAACAGCATAGCTAACACATATTTTAGTTAGTATGTGTCAGGTACTCCTCTAAATGCTTTACATGTTTGAACTCTTAACCCTTATAATAACCCTATAGGTAGATGCTATCTTCATTTCAGAAATGGGAAACTGTGAGACAGAGAGGTTAAGTACCTAAGGTCACATAGCAAGGGGCTTGAGCAAAGGTTAGAACTTAAGCCTGTCCGACTCCAAAGGCATGTTCTTTCTACTATACCATGATGTTGTCAGATAGTTTCCTTTCCACTGTTACTATTCCAGTGATTGTATGTCCATTAGGAAAGTGGCCAAGGGACCATGAACTTTTCTCTTCATCCCTCCCTATCTTCCCCTGTACTGTTTTCCCTAAATCTCTTTTGTTTAATTGACTGTTCACCCCACCCTCTGTGACCACCCAAGTCATTAGAACATCATCCCTTTCTAGGAAATCTAGACTGACTCCCCATTGAGCCTACTGCCAGAATAAGAATGCTCCATAACATCTAGAAAACATTATAACATTTTATGTAAAAGGGAAAAATGAAAACATAAATGAAGACAAACTGGCACACAATCATTAGAGTCACTTTAACAGACTTAAAACATAAGAAAATATGGTAATTTTTCTTAGTTGTTAAATACTGTATTGCCTACACACACACACACAAAAAGTAGAATTCAGAGTGATTTGGTAGGATTAAATCTAATGATTATTTACACACACACCCCTTAAAATGTTTTCTTTCACATTTGAAAATCAGTAATTTTGGACAAAATAGGTGATTATTATACACTATTTATATAGTAATATCTCATTATACCTGAATTGACTTGTTTGACAATCTCAAAAAAAGAATCTAGAACAAGTAAGAAAAAAAAAAAGTAAAATAGATGGTACAGAGTATATATACCAAAGAATATGTACTGTACTCAGAGGAAAACCTTTGGTTTACCTCTCTTAGACACAATTTACTTTTATTTTGTATAAAATTACAAAAAGCTTGTTTATTTAGTTTCTAATTCCACAGTAATTTAGAAGGAAGTAGGGACTACTACTGTTTACACTGACAGAGAAAGAATGATAGTCAACCATTTGATCACAAGTAAAGAGTCAGAAAAGTTCTAAAAAAGCAGAAATAAGAACTTGGATAGTACAGTAGTAGGCCATTTACTAAAAGTCTACGGCTTTTTTTAAGATTTTTTTTTTTATGTGGACCATTTTTAAAGTCTTTATTGGGTTTGTTACAATATTGCTTCTGTTTTATGTTTTGGTTTCTTGGCCATGAGGCATGTGGGATTTTAGCTCCCAAACCAGGGATCAAACCTGCACCCCCTGCATTGGAAGGTGTAGTCTTAATCACTGGACTGCCAGGTTAAGTCCCCTAAAAGTGTACTTTGATGTAATAAGCCTTAAGGAGCTCTGACAGCACCACTCTCTGACAGATTAGGGTAATAGCTAACCTCCATGATAATGATTCTTACTCATGTTGTAAAAAACACCTACAAATATTTCTATAAGAAATATAATTTAAAAGGTATGGCTAAACTGGCAAAGTAACAGCAATCCTCATAAGTCAAAAATGGCCAATAGGAGGAATCCAAGGAGGTAGGGATTACTGATCCTGGTGGCTATGAATCCCCAGTAACCTAGAGCAGCAGCATAGGGAACAGATGACAAAGCCTAGGACTTGGGAAACTGGGTGGTGCCAAACCCCAAAAGGCTAAACTATCATTGAAAGCATTAACTAGGAAAAACACCCCATCTACAAAAGGAGGTAAAAATTTTGCCTGTTTCAACTTTTGCTCTTGGTAGAAGGGGTAAAACCTCCTCTGAAAATTTATAAGCACAAAGTGGCTCACATATGAGGAGCTGGGGCCTTAAATCCCTTTATCTACCTGGTCTTAAAAGAAACAATCAAAAAACAAGGCAAGGATTCAGTTAAAGTGGGTTGGTTATGTCCCCCAGGCTCCAGTCAGAAATACAGATTATCTCTGAAGGAGATAAAATTCTGATGAATGTGAGCTTACAATAATAAAACATACCATGAAAAAAAGCACCATTAGTGAGGTCTGAAGAAACAATAATCACCTAAGACCTGCAAGACTTCAGGTGTTAGAATTATAGATGCAGAATACCAGTTTAATATGTTTCTTAAATTTTTAAAGGAAATTGAAAGTATGGATGAGGAACAAGAAACCATCAAAAAATAACCAGATTTAAAAATGAATCCAATACAGACTTTACAATAATTGAAAGAAAATTCAATAGATAAACAGTGTATTCAGCATAGATGAGGAGAAAATTATTAATAAACTAGAAAGTAAATCTGAAGAAATAATCCAGAATGTTGCACATAATACAAAGAGATGGAAAATATGGAAGAAGAAATAAAAAACATGGAGGATGGAATAGAAGGTCTAATATATATCTAATTGGAGTTCTCGAAGGAGAAAGGCAATATTCTAAGAGATGACGGCTGAGAATTTTCCCGAACTGATTAAAGACACCAATCCTCATTTCCAGGAAGCACAATGAATCCCATACAGAATAAATGAAAGGAAATATATACCTTGACATAGAGTAAAACTGAAAAATTCCAAGAAAAAGGGAAGATCTTAAAGGTTATCCAAGAGAAAAGTCAGACTACCTACAAAGGAAAAACTAAACTGACAGTCTAATTTTTAACAATGGAAGCCAGAAGATCTGGGGGAAAAATATCTTTGAAGCACTGAGAGAAAATGGCCTTTCTTGAATTGTACTAATATATGAAACTATCTTTTAAGAAAGTGAATGCAAGAAACACATTTTAAGAGAGAAAAAGTAAGAGTCTACACCAATATATCCTCACTGAAGTAGCTTCAGTTCAGGAAGAAGCAAAATGATCCCAGTAAGGAAGTGGAAAAAATGCTACATGTCAACAAAGAAAAGGTTCTTTGTACTTAAGATTTTCAATTCATGTGTAAAATTCTCATCTAAGTAGGATAGTACATTCCCTAAGGATCTTAGATAGGTTTGTATTGAACATATGTTTCCATTTTATTTTCTTAGAGTGTAATGGCCAGCTCATATAACAAGCATAGGTTTAACTTTCTAAGGAACTGCCAAACTGTTTTCCATAGTGGTTGAACCATTTTTACATTACTGCCAGCAGTGTATGAGAGTTCCAGTGGCTTTACATCTTCACCAACTCTTAGCATAGTCAATATTTTTCATTTCAGTCAATCTAATGGGTGTAGTGCAGCGGTTCTTAACTGGGGGTGATTTTGCCCTGTTAGAGTAATTTGACAATGTCTGGATACATTTTTGTTTTTCACAACTGGTAGGTAAGTCAGTTGCCACTGACACGTACCTGGTAGAGGCTAGGGATTCTGCCAAACATCCTAAAACATACAGGGCAGCCCCTCACAACAAAGAAATACTTGGTCCAAAATGTCAAGTGCTGAAATTGAGAAGCCCTTGTGTAGTAATAATGCATTGTGGTTTTAATTTGCATATCTTGGATAACTATCGATATTGAACATTTTTTAATGTGCTTATTGGTCATTTATATATCTTCATTCATGAAGTGACAATTCAAATCTTCTGTTAATTTTTTTTTTAATTGGGCTGGTTGTCTTCTTGCTACTGAGTTGAAAGTGTTCTTTATTCTGAATACAAGACTTTGCTTGATATATGTGTTGCAAATATTTTCTTCTAGTCTATGTCTTGTTCTGATGATTTTCTGCTACATTAACTTCAGACAGCAAAAAAATAAAGTCATCTTTCTTCCAGAGACGAGAGCAGGTAGATATTGAAGACAGGGTTAAATAACAGTTTTTCTTTGGTATCCTTAGGTCATAAAAAACCACTTCTTAAAAAGCAATATTAGTTGATGCCACCTGGAAAACTGGGCAGCACATACCATAGAGACAAAGAGAATCCAATACTTAAAAATGATTCCCCCAATCCTAGGATCTGGCAAAAAACAAAGACTGGGCCATGTAAGCAATGTGTTGAACAAAGAGGTACTTTTAAAAAGTCCCCAAACTATGCTTATTTGTATCAGAAAATAATAGTACCACCTAAACATGCCAAAAAATCTGCAGATGAAGAAATGAAAAAATGGTACTGGAATCACACACTGTGCCTATCAGTGACATGAGAGAAGGTATCTTTGAACTGGGTTTGAAGATTACCTTGAAAAATGTACATTAACTGTCTCATGTACATTTAGAGTCTAAACTGTTCACTTGATAATCATCTAAAATTCTTACAGTTTCAAGACTACTCTGAAATAGAGATTTAGTGTATGAAAATGATTTTAGGATACTTTCTATCCTCTCTGCTTAAGAAGATTATTTATTATAGAACATTTGCAATAATGTAAGCAGTAAATGGGGAACCAAAGTAGCAAAAATGGTCCTGAGTTCTATAAGGAATTTCAGAGAGCTACTATTTCTAAAGATTATAGAGCTCCGTGTCCTAGATTTTTTCCCTAGCTGTTGATAACTAAAGACACTATTAGGAACAATGGAAACCATGGTTTAAAACACAGTAATTATACCTAAAAGGTGGTCTCCAGACTAAATGCACTTGATTCATGGCAATTTTACTTTTCAGAACAATTCTTATGAGTAGCAGGGATGATTTTGCTTTATTAAATATTTTTCTTGAGTGTGAATTATTGCCTAAAATGCCATGAATACAGAATTTTTTATTTTATTTTATTTTTTTTTTTGGGGTACGCGGGCCTCTCACTGTCGTGCTCTCCCGTTGCGGAGCACAGGCTCCAGACGCGCAGGCTCAGCGGCCATGGCTCACGGGCCCAGCCGCTCCGCGGCACGTGGGATCTTCCCGGACCGGGGCACGAACCCGTGTCCCCTGCATCGGCAGGCGGACTCTCAACCACTGTGCCACCAGGGAAGCCCTGAATTTTAAATGTTGCCATTTTTTCTACCACTTCCCCTCCCCCATAAACATTCCTTTTCCCCAATAACAAGCAGATTTGTCTACTCTCTGCTTTTCTTAGTAAGGAAGGAAATGTTCATTATTTTCCTATATAAATTTGCATTCAATTAAAGTCTATTTTCCTGAGCTTCTTCAACCTCCTCAGTAAAGTTCTTAGATACAGTCAAAGACTGACAAATAATGTAAGTTCTTAGATAGTAAGGTAACCAACAACAGTATGTGGGGTCCCTTCTTTCCCCCTAGTATAAGTGGTAGGTAATAATTAATAAAATGGCCTTTTAACTTGGCCATAGCTTTCCCTGACACTTGGGATTAGAGGCATGTGTCTGCTTCCTCTGATTCCCCATTCTTTGGTCCTGCAAGAGCATAAACAAGATCCCTAGCCCTCGAACCCTCAGAATCTGAGCTTTAAAACCTGACAAGTCACTGATAGGACCCCCTGATCCAAGAATCTGGTCTAAGGAGAGGTATAAAAATGAAAAATAAGAAGAATGGGTTCTGGAGAAGCAGGGATATCAGAAAAACTATTTAGGACTATGAATGACCACAGGAAAAAAAAAAAAAGAATGCCCACAAAGGCCTGAGCAGTGCTCTATGTCCAGAGCATTCATGTAAAGGTGTAGATGCTAAGTAATTGTTTCCTATGCGTGCAGAGTATGCTAGGAGAAAAAGACAGTGGGAGATTTCTTAAGTGTATCAATAAATTAGGCAACTGGACTTTTTCATGTCTCAAAATACTATTTTCTCGGCTGCCTAAAATGATTTCATCCATAAGTTTGAGGACAGGGCAGAAATAGATGAAACAGAGGAAGAATAAAAATGGCCAGGACCTGGATTAGAGAGAAATATGTCAAAAAGGAGAAATAACTGTCTGTAATTCTCAAGATCCTAAGGTCTTGGAAGGAACCATAAAATCTCACATTATATAATGAATATAACTCTACATAACTGTGGAACAAAATGAAAATGTATATAGAGTTTTACAGTCCACAAATTTCCCACGGAGTGACTGTGCCATTTCTCACAACCACCTTGTGAGATTGATCTCATTATTCCTGTACTATCCAAGAAGAAACCAGCCAACCTTTAAGTGGCAGAGGCAGAGTCAGATGCAGGTCTGTCTGACTTCAGGTCCAATGTCCTTTCCTTTCCCCTACTCAACAGTTTAAAATGCAGCTTCCGAGCCCGCCCTCAGGGAGCTTACAATACAGTTGATGATAAAAGACTCAGAAACAATGAGGACAACACTAGGCAATGTGTAATTCTGTGTTAAATTACATGCCACAAACTGAAAAATATGCAGCAATGGAGAGTCAGTATAGGCTTGAAAGATGGGTAGAGGGGAATGGCACAGGGGAGAGAACAAGCTTGATGAACTCTAGAGACTGAAAGGAAATTGTCTTGTCCCTGGCAAGAGATATGAGTTAGTAAGCAGTGGGAAATAAGTTAGGGTCAGTTTTAGGGAGCCTACAAAGCCAGCGAAAGAGGAGACTAGAGAAAGCAAAAGGCAATAATGGAGCCCTAAAAGCTTTCTGAGTAGTGGTATAAAGTGGTGAAAGTGGTGACTTTCACAAGTGTACAAGATGAGCACAGGCAAAGGAAACCTGAGTACATCTAAGGAAGAGGTAGTGAGACTGTTTCCCTCCTCTTCAGCCTCACAACTTTACCTAACTTCACAGTCTGCCCACAGGGATCATTCCTGGACTTGTGCACATGCTCTTCCCTCTGACCACAATTCTGTTCTCTCTAATCCAGGCCCACTTCTCACTGTCAGTCTGAAGTTAGAAATCACTGCCTTGGAGAAGCCTTCCCTGTCCTCCCCCCACCCACTGAGCATAGTAAATATCTCCCTTATATACTTCCCTTGTTAAAGCACTTATCTCTCTGCATTGTAATTCCTAGTGGGCTAGCCAGTCTCTCTTATTAAACTGAAAGCTCCAAAGGTAAGAAATGACCCATCTTGTTCAGCACTGAATCCCTTGGCACATAATGGGTGAATCAGAGGAAGTAAGGAGGGGTATAAGATCAGGAAACAGATTTAGGGCTACTTTCCCTAAGATTATATGAACAGGTAAAAAGACAGATACATGTATAGCCATGCTTAAATAAGGAAGAATGTAATGTGGAAGATAGCCTCAATCTCAGTGAAAGAGATATTCCAAGCCTTCTTTCCTTCTATCTACCCAAAACCCCTTAATGAAGGAGAGGGTTGGATCAGGGTCGTGACAAAGGTAGGAAGAAGATATACTTTTTATAACCACTGCTTGAGGATAATAGGCTGTAATTTTTTTAAACCACATTTTGGCCTTAAAGGGAGCAAAGAATTTAACAACTTTCATTTAACAACTCTCTACAGGGAACACAATGCTTTGCAAGAACCCACACAGGATATTTCAGAGTACACTAAGATGAAAGAAACATAATTCCAGCCCTAAGAAGCTTTATAATCCAATAAAGAACCACACACAATGGAATTATGTTAAAGGTATAAGCAGTGCTATGGCTTCAGATGAAGGGAAGAAGTCAAGAGATCATAAAAAATGTGTCAAGCAGGGAAATGAGGTGACTGAGCTTTGATTTTAGAAGATTAGGAGAAACTTCTAGGATGGTCTGAGTTGTGGGGAGAAGCTAAGGGGAAATAGACTTTAAGACAGTGTAATGGTCTAGTTAAGGGGTAACTGGATGTATGCCAGAGTGATGAGAGTAGAAATAGAATGCAGGAGACATATTCTGTAAAGTCAAGAAGGCAGTATCTTAAAATTTGATTACGAATGCCTTAAACTTATCAGTAAGGAAAATAATGAGTTGAAGTGATACCTGAATCCTCACTGCTAATGTGAGATGAATTTTTGAGTGGGTAAAGGTTGCTCCTAAGGTGACCTCCCCCCGCCCAGCAAATTGATTATGAATTAGAAGAAAATTTATTTCCCAAGAAGCCTTTTGCTTCTTTCCACTTTGTATCTAAACAAATACTGTATAAGGCAAAGGTGGTGTTGTCAAAGATGGTTTTGATGAGATGCTTATGGATAAGATACTGAGGTTGCTTTTATTTGTTGTGACTGTTCACTTATGGACAGATGCCTCCAGCTGTTTTTATTCCATAATGTCCCTCTGCAATTATCTTTAGAGCTTAAAGTAGTATGATTAAGTGAAAAGAATCAGTACTTAAAATGAGAAGATCTTTTTCTATGTGGATACAAGGTAACAATCAGATAGATTATACTATTAAACATTTATAAAGAAGCAGCAGTAAAGTATAATGACTAGAAGCATTGGCATTAGAGTCCAACAACACTGGGTTCCAAGGAAAAATTAAATCTCTTTTAGCCTTGATGTCCTCACCTGTATAATGTGAATGATAATATAGTGACCTTAGAAGGCCAGAGGATTACATGAAATCACACAGTGACTGGAATAATAAGTGGTCAGTAACTATTAGCTCTGAGAGCTACACAGTAAGAGCTACAATACATCGAACCAGCAGTTCTTATTTAAAATATTAATTAAATAACTCTTTAGCACAGCGTTTGTGAAATACTCAAATTTTACTCATCCTTTTGGTGTGTGGGGCTTGAACAAGGTGCATTTAAGATTAAAATTATTAGGTATCAATGTACTTTTTAAAATTTAGTATTTGTAATGCTGTTTCTTCTAATTACAATGTTTACTAAGTATCTGCAAATAATTTAATATCAAGCACAACCTAGCCTCAACTATTTTACACATTAAAAGAGAATCTATATTTTAAAAACAATACAATATTGTTTTCTATAACAATTCTTTGTCTATCTTTTATTATTGATATTTTTCCAAGAAAATCCATTGGTCAATATGGTAGAGATGGCTAGTTGTCCCTAGTGCTGATTCTCTGCTTCTTCTATGGTTAATAAAACCCCAAATCTTTAGTTGGGTATATTGCCACTCAGAAAAAAGATAAATTATCCAGCTTTCCTTGCATCTAGGTGTGACCAAGTTGGTAAGCTTTGGCCAATGTGATTATAAAGGGTAATGGAGTGTGCATAATAAATGTCACTAAAGTGACGAAGCACATGCTTATTCTCCTAGTAAATTCTTCCTCTATCTGGAATGTGGATGTGATTCTGGAGCTACAGTGGCCATCTTGGATATCTGTCTTAGAGATGAAGCCACATCTTGAGGCTGCTGGAAAAACACGGAAGGATTTGGGCACCTGATGATTACATGGAGCTTCTGAAGCAGTCCTGGACTGCCTTCATTTACATAAGAAAGAAAGAAACTGTCCTGTATAAGAATTATTATTTTTTTTTAAGAATTCTTATATTGAAAAAAAAAGAATTCTTATATTGGATTTTCTGAACTGGCAGCCTAATGTAATCCAATCCTAAAAAATACAGACAAAATGAAAGCCAAAATTTAAGCTCACTTGTTTTCTTAATAAGTTTGTTCTCAACTTATACATGCCTGGTCTTTTTATGTCCCCTTTCTTCTTATTCCTACTGTAAACTCCTGGACACCTGTAGACATTACCTTTGATTCATTTCAATGGTGTTAAGGGAGGGAGGGAGAGGGGGGTGAGTTCATTCAGCTGCTCCACCACTACCACAGTTATATTCCTAACCTATTCTTTAGTCTACCCCCACCCACTCTAGAGTCTATTTTGCTCTTCATCCTAGAATTTCAACTCCATAAAAGAACTGTCCTCAAAAACAGCATTTATTTGTTCATTACTCAACATATTTTGAGTGCCTACTGTATTCTGTTAGTTGATGAATAAAACAGACCCTGACTTCAGAGAGCTAAGTCAGGCAATATTTTAAAATGCAGATTGAACTGTGTTCTATTATTTGTGTACTACACCTCTATAGTCCCAAATTTTACTAAAGGATCAAAGTGAAAGTAAGTGAATGTAAAAGATTGGGAGAAAACAGATATATGGAGAGGGAGCAGGAAATAAGGAGGTGTGGAGGAGGACTCTCAGGGACAAAGGCAAGATGTAACCGTATAGCAAAGGAAGAAGGAGGGAGAAGGGAAAGGAACACACACTCAATAAATTTTACTGGGCTTCATATATCCTTAAAACCTTTTTCCTGTGTTAGTGATTAATAGGGACAAGCTTATTGTTAAACTTCTGGAACCTTTAGAGAATAGCAACCGCCCTCCTTATTATTATATCTGCTGTTTGCATTGCTAGAAGCAAAGACCTTCACAAACCCTCAGAAAGCTCCCCACTATTCCTTCCCAATCCCAGCGCCTATTTAGAACTTCTACCCCTTCTCACCTCTTACTGGAACCTTCTTCTACCAGTGTCGCCTGAGGAAAGAGGTGATTCAGTAGAATGGGGAGGCAGTGTTGTTGAAATCCCCAATCAAAATTTAGGTTTAATTTTCTCACACAAACACTGCTAAAATAGAATATAACCATCATTTTTGCTACTAACTTTATTGTTTGGCAATAGAGCACTTAAAATTGGCTTTTATGGGTTGTTTTTAGGATTTGCCAGAGTGAGAAAATAAGTTCTAAGTTTCAAATAATTAATATGAATTTTAACTTTGGATTGTCGTCCCACTGTGAGACATAGAAAACCTGAAAATCATTCTTTGCCTAAAATATAAAGATGGTGCTATTGCTGGCCACATGGCTCCAGAAGAATGAAAAAACAAAAACAAAACACCCAAACAATTCAGCTACTGATGTTGGGATTTTGGTGCCTTTCTGTTGTTGCTGTTTTTATCTTAGGTGAGGGAAAATGTATTTGTTAAATACTACTAAACAAGTCTGTGACATTTAGTTCTTAATACTCTATAATATGACATTATGAAAAAATTTTTTTCTTAGATTGTGGTTTTAACACTTCACAAGTAGTTTCTTTTCCTGTTAACTTTTCAGACAACTCTGCTTAAGCTTGAGCTAAATACCTGGAGGAAGTGCTACCACAATTTTAGCTTTCTTGTTTCCAGTTGAGCAGTATTATTCTCAGTATTTCTCCATTAGGAAAGTATCATATGTTTACTTTCTAGCCTAATAAAACTGCTCTAACCTAATAAAAATTTTTGTAGTATATAAAAATTAATATGAAATAATTATGGTAAAATAAACAATTATAAATCTGAAACAGAGAAAAACAGGAACACTCTCCCACCAGTACTAGCAAAAAGGCTTATAGGATGCTTAAAAACTTTCTTTGGCTTTTGTTTAGCACCTGAGTCAGGAAACTCAGGGTCCCTTGTCTTTTTCTACAGGGTCCCTGTCCATAACATGCAGCCAAAACATAACACTTGTTATATTCCTGATACAGCATAAAAAAGCAAGAAAACATTCTAAGTAGTAAAGACAGTCTTTTCCTCCCCCATGGACCATAAGTCCAGAAAAACAAGTTACCTCATTTATAAACCATGCTATTTAAGACTCTGTGATGCAACAATACTGCACTACTCTTTTCTATAAAAATGTATTCTTCCAATTAAAATCTTAGCTCAAATGTTGGCCAGCAAAGTCCTAAAAATCTGGTTTTTTTCCCTCTTATTCTATCAAATTGGATTTAGGGAACAGAAAAAAGTATGTTTTTATTTCACACAGTAAACATCATTAGGCCCTAGAAACTATAAATCTCTACTAATTGGTATCTTTGCATAGCAGTAGTTATGGCAACCTTAATTCATGGGGATGACTTTGAAGTACTGCAAGATATTAAAATCCCCTCTGATTAAACAACGCAATTATATATCCAGCATCTAGTCCACATCTGATATAATAATCATAGATTTCAGAGCTAAAATAATTATAAAATAAACTGAGTGAAGCTAGAATTGCAATTTGGAGAGTGTCTAAATACAAATACTTTCTATAAATGAAAAAATTGAGAACCAGAGGTGAAATACACAGTTTTAATGTTGATGTATTTATCATATTATAGTGTTGAGAAACTTGGAAATCTGTGTGTAAAATCAGGGCTGGTCTTAGGATTTGATAGAGTAAATGGCTGCTTACTTGGTGTAATTTTAGAAGTGCTATTACCAAAAAAAAAAAAACACATAAAAATGTGTCACCCAAATTTTCCCTCAGAGATGGAAATAGTAAAATGATACCTAGTTGTCTTTCTTTTACATATTTAGTTGAGGTTTAATAATACCTATAATTCTATAAGCAGATCAATTCCATTATTTTCTGTTAAAATGCAAATATAAAACTCATATAAAAGAAAAAACTCAAACTACATAATGGATTCAAACCTTACATAGGCATGTAAGGTGAAAACCATGTAGATAAAATTATCCTTGAAAATCTCTTTTGAAGGTACCAGACTGAAGACAGATAGTCCACTTCTTAATAACTCCAAAGCAGACATTTTGTCCCTCAGTATTAGAGCTGATGACTGTTTATTTGGTTCAACACCAGTTGGAGTCATTGGCTTGTGTTTAGGAGGCTTGTATAAAAAAGCCTTGTGTAAAAAAAAAAAGAAGTCTTTTAACACTTGAAATACCCTCAGAATGGTGAGACGTTCACTCTATGAGAAGTGATCAGGAACTCAGACCAATGGAGAACATAGCAGATTTCTGTTTCTTATTTTACACTCACTCAGGGGCATATGCTCATTGAGTATAATGTTAGGCAGAATTGCCTATGATATTTATATTAAAAATACATTCTGCCTCACATTGAAAATTCTTTTGATGAACAAGAATAGTTACATTTGCATAAGTTAAATGTATGAGTGATGTAATTCCATTGTAGGGGTCAGTTTTTCCTTAAGACCAGGTTTTGATGGCCTATTAGGGCAGTAGAGAAAAGAACAGGTTCTGTGTCTGTGAACAAGGAAAGATCCCATGGGGGGTGGGGAAAGACCATGGTCAAAGATAAATTTTGCCTACTGCACAAATTTGTTTAGAGTATAGATATGCATATGCTGCATAAAACCTTTAAGTCACAATACCCTACTAACCATAATATCCCACATTCTCAAACATGACAGATAACTGAGAATTTACTATAATTTCCCTTCACTTTTGCAAATAGTAACTATTAGTGTGAAAGTATCATCTTTATATTTTACTGTTTTCAGTTCAAGATGAGGCTCAATTTTAAAAAGTTAACTTGGAGGTGAGAACATCAAATTCATAAAACACAGTGTTGTCTTGTGGCTTTTCTACTAAGTACTGCCAGCAAGTGCTGGCTTCTTTATCTAGCTAAGCACTGCTTAAGTGTCTAAAGTGGGAGGGGTCATAGTCCTATCACTAGTAGTAAAAATCCTAAGTTACTAAATTATATAGAGACAATTTACATGTACAGAGTCTAAACTGGTTGACCCAAATAGCAAAATGAAGTTGACAGAAATGGGAACAAGTATTTTCATGAATTTACAAACTAAGTTTCTATTAAGAGTTCTTTTGGTTACAAATTCAGTTTTTCAAGAAACTTGTTGATAGTCCTCTTTCTCCTAACTAGAGTATTGTTCATGTAGAAAATACATTAGTCAAGTGAATTATTGTGGCCTCAAATCTGAAAAGGAAACAGGGATGGGAGAGGGGAGAAAGCACATTGAGGGGGGTTATTTCGTGGCCACACACTGACTGCACCATGGCTGTGGCTGGTACTTCACAAATGTGTATGTACCACCAGCCCAATGGAGTTCTTTAGGAGAATACAGATGGCTGAGCTCACTTGGGAACCATGACTGGGAAAACAGCTAACTGGAAATACATGGCCAATTGATACGAGGTGTTATCTTCAGCATGAAAACCCCAGTTATGGGAAGAGATTATTATTTGAATTGCTAGTCTTCAGCTATATATAGCACTAATGAAAATTATTTAAGCAACAACAACAGCAGCAACTCCCCCTTTCTCAAAGGAAATAATTTAAGTTGGCAGGTTTCTTATTTATATGATATCAACTTTCTATTATATTTAAATATACTTCTTTAATTGATTAGCACAAAAGTATCAAACTGAAGGTTTTTTGGGGTGGTGATGAGAACAGAGAAAGGACGAAAGGGTTGAGTTTAATTAATGTTCAGACTTCTGATTTCTCTGTCAACTTAGTTGTTAAATGTGGGAAAGTTATTACGAATTTATCATTTTGGTAGTGCTACTCTACATGTAAACATTTGTCCAAGGACTCTTGAGGCAACGCCAGCAAATTACATCAGGTGTTTTGCTACAATAATTAAATTAAAACAGGAGTTCTTGGTATCACTTCCTTGATTTTATTTTAGCTTCTTAAAAACAAGTGAAATGTTAACCATCTATATGACAAACTAATTTAAGTTTTTTTTAACAACATATTCTCAGTTTGCAGAGTGTTCATCATTTTAAATTGAAACATAAAAATAGCAGACAACATTTCACCATTTCTTCTCTCCAAGGACAACCCAGCATTTACCTGTACAAGTACCTGTGGCACTAACAAGTAACTAATGAGCCAAAGGAGGGATTTTGAGGGCAATGAAGAAGTGGTAGAAGTTTCTATAACATAAGGAATCAAGGTTCAATCACAAAAATTCCTCATGTCATGGGAAAACAACAGGGCCCATGATCAATATGTGAATAATATAGAACATTTTAATGATGTAGCACTGATTAGTTCAGAATTGATTGCTTAACTAAGAATCCTGGGATCTCTTCTCTCTTAAACCATGTCATAATTCTTGAACTATTTAAAAATTTCATAACAAAATATTCCAACGCAGCATTGAGAAATTATCTTTTAAATGATAGCAGTAAAAAAAAAAAAAAAAAAGGCAGTAGACCTGGGGTATAAATTAATCAAATTAAAACAATCTAGCAGATAATTTTCTAAGCCTCTAATATCCTTATGCAAACCATTTAGGACACTGATGATGAATGTATGAATGTTTAGATAGGTAAATACATAAATATTTCTAGTTTTGGCTTAAGTACCACTGAAAAATGGGAAGATTTCTGCTGCATAAGATATATTTTATTAAACATACATTTATAATAGATAGTACTTCTACCACAAATTATATAATTGCAAGTATGTGAATTCAATATGTCTGTGTCTTCCTACTATAAAAAATTGAAACAATATAAACACTATAAATTAAGACCTATTTGGAAAGAATTTTTTTCTAACAATGTTTCATTTTAAAAAAATCTAACAATGTTTTAGATCAATTATTATAGATGAGAAATATAAAAGCCTGGTCTCTGTAGCCAAAGGACCAGGAAAAGGTGAGCCTAGTAAGACAGAACATTTTTCAGCAGTAACCACTCTACTTCAGTCAACCACCACCACCAGCACCACCACCACAACAACAAAACTGTGGCCCTATTCTCACCCATGCCCGCAAAGGCTAAGTAGGGAGACTAGACTCCCACCCTTGCCCAGATGTAACAAGGTACCCTAAACTCCCTGCCAGGGTAGTGCCAGAGAAGGCCCAGTAGAGCTGGGATGTTTATCCCCACTGGGCAATAGTGCTTCTCACACCCCATGACTGGCAATGTTAGTGACAGAGACCATGTGGAGAGCCTGAACATCCACTCACACCAGAATAAGCATTCCTCCTTCCCTGTTAGGGTGGTATTGATGCGGAGGCCTAGGGGAGAGTCAGGACTTTTAACATAGCCCCGTAGTAATGAGGCCACTTCCAACTTGTGGTGTCATGGGAGCAGTAACAAGGCACTCCCACTCCTTGCAATCAGGATAATTTTATCATCAGGTGCCTTTGGAGACCTGATGGAGTGCTAGAACATGCACTCCTTCCCAGAAATAACATAGAGTCCCCCTCATCCCTCTGCTTGAGTGTTGATGTAGGCCAAATGGGGAACCTGGATTTCTACCTCCACCTTGCAGGGAAGGCAGTGCTTGCTCGTCTCCCTACTGGAGAAGTTTTAGACAAAACCAACTAAAACAGAATACTAAAATAAGATCCAGAATTTCATTACATAATACCCCAAATGTACAGGTTTTAATTGAATATTATTTGTCATACCAAGGACCATGAAGATCTTAAATGGAATAAAAAAAGACAATCAATAAATGTCAATACTCAGATGAAAAAGTCATTAGAATTGTTTTAAAGAAGCCATCCTAAAAAGTCTTCAACAGCAATTTCAAACACTTGAAACAAATTAAATATATAAAGTCTCAGCTGAGAAACAGAAGTTATGAAGAAAAGCCATGAAATGGAAATTTAGGGCTGCAAAATATAATAACTGAAATATAAAACTTAATGGATCGACTCAACAGCAAAATGGAGTGGACAGAGGAATTAGTGAACTAGAAGACAGAAAAATGAAATTACACAATCCACACAACAGAGAGAAAACAGACTGACAAAAAATACAGCCTCAGAGACCTGTGGATCTATAACAAAAATCTAACATTTGTGTTACTGGAATCTCGGAAGGAAAGAGCAAAGACAGCAGGACTGAAAAAGCAATTGAAGAAATAATGGCTAAAAACTCCCAAATTTGGCAAAAGATATAAGCCTACAAATTAAGGAAGCTGAGTGAACTCCAAACAGAATGAAACCAACATTAAGACACATCATAGTCACTTCTGAAAAATAAAAACAAAGAAAAGCAGCAAGAGAGAAATGACACTTTACCTACAGGGAAAAACAATTTGAAGGACAACAGATTTCTCATCATAGAGACCAGAAGGAAGTTGCACAACATTTTTCAAGTGCAGAAAGAAAAAACTGTCAACCCAGAATTCTACATCCAGTGAAAGTATCCATCAAGAATGAAGGAGGAAACCAAGATATTCTCAGATAAAAGGAAACAAATGATAACACCAGTACACTGTAATAAGTTATGTATATAAAATGTCATATGTAGAGCAAACACTAAAAGATCTGTACTAAGAGATACACTCCAAAAAAAAAAAAACCTATAGATAAATCAAAATAGAATTCTAAAAAAATTCAACAAACCCAAACAAAGGCAGTAAAAAGGAAATAAAAATGAACAACAAAGGGAACAAACAGAAAACAGAAAATAAAATGGCAGGTGTAAGCGCTAACATATAACATGGATACAAACCCATATATAACATAATTATATTAAATGTAAATGGTCTAATATACCAATTAAAAGACAGAGATCAGCAGAGTGGATTTAGAAACATGACCCAACAGTATGCTGTCTACAAGACACTCACTTGAATTATAACAACATAGGCAGGATGAAAGTAGGATAGAAAAAGATATATCATGCAAACATCAATCAAAATACTGCAAGAAGTTCTGTGGATGGATGGTGGTGTTAGCACAACAATGTGAAGGTACTTAATGTTACTGAATTGTACACTTGAAAATGTTTAAGATGGCAAATTTTATGTGTATTTTACATTTTCCCTCCCACAAAACAGGAATGTCTATATTAACATAAGGTAGAGTAGACTTCAGAGCAAAGAAAATCACCAGAGACAGAGACATTATATCACAATGAAAGGATCAATCCAACAAGAAGATATAGTAATCAAATGTTCATGCACTAAAGAGAGATGCAAAATATTATATATGAAGCAAAACATGATAGAACTAAAAGGAAAAATAGGCAAATCCACATTATAGTTGGAGATCAACATCCCTCTCTCAACAAATGATAGAACTAGACAGAAAATCAGCAAAGATGTAGAAGAAACTCAACAATGCCATCAAACAACAGAATCTATATTTGTAGAACATTCCACCCAACAGTAGAATACACATTCTTTTCATATGCCTAGGAATATGAACCAAAATTGATCATATTATGGCTATAAAACAAACCTCCACAAATGTAAAAGAACTGAAATAAAAGTGTGTCCTCTGATCACAATAAAATCAAACTACAAATAAGTTACATAAAGATAACAGGAAAATGGAAACTTGGAAACTAAACAAACACACTTAGAAATAATTCATAGATAAAAGAGAATATATCAAGGGATTTTTAAATAGACTGAAGAAATAGAAAATACAACATACCAAAATTTGTGAGACACAGCTAAATCAGTAGTGTGAGGAAATTATATAACACTGCATGCATACATAAGGAAAGAGGAAATTTTCAAATAGATAATTTAAGTTCCTACCTCAAGAACCTCGAGAAAGAAGATCAGTATAAACTGAGAAGCAAGCAGAAGAAAAGGAATAAGAGGGGAAAATATGGAGACAGTACACAGATCAATGGTTGCCAGAGATTTGGAAGAAGAGGGCAAAATTGGATAGATGAAACACATGAATTTTTTTAGGTGATAAAATTATTCTGTATGATATTCAATGTTAGATATATGACATTATACATTTGTGAAAACCCAAAGAACTCATGGAGCAAAAAGTAAAACAATGAACACAAATTTAAAAAAATCATCTAGAGGGCTGGGGCGTTGGGTCCCAGAAAGGAATGCAGACTGTGACAAGAGAATCTAACTTAAATTACAAATGTATGAAACAACCTCACTGAAGTGGGTAAAGGAAAAATTTGCCGATCTTAGTAACTTCGAAAATGAGTAGAGTCTATAAGACTAAAGCAAAAGGAATTGTATGTAAGCACTGCACAGTCATTGCTGAAGTTGTTTTCTACATGGGTGTGGGTCAACAATTCTATACGGCTATACATATATACTAAAATTGAATGATTAAGTAAATGGATTGTGGATGATGTGAGCCAGATTTCCCACTGTTGGAGGGGGAATTTACAGATAAGGGGAGAAATCTAGAATGATCCATGTGGTAATGGATTAGAGTTAGAAATATCACTACAAACTCATGTTTAGATTAATATAGAGATGGTTATATACAGACATATTTACAGATGCATATACACAGGTTAGTATACACATATATATTTCCTTACTCTGTCTGCTAAGAGGGCCTAAAAGCAATTAATGGCACCCTAGTAGCAACAGTCACACCTTGCTGATGTCTCTCTGGTCATTTTGACAGTCTAAAGCTCATTCTTAAGTAGATTCTATAGGAAATGATCACAGGAAATAGATTCTCTGAGCTGGTACATTTTGAAAAGTTTGTTGTTTACACTTGAAAGTTAGAAAATCCTTGTCTCACTTTCTTTCCTGGAGTATATAAAATATGCTGCTCTATTTTCTTTTGGTATTGCTATTGAAAAGTCTAATGATAATCTAATTTCTCCCTTGTAAGTTAATATCACTATGTCTTGGTAATAATGGCCATTCTGGGTTAATATTCTTAGGCACACAGTATATTATTTCAATATACAGTTTCTTTCTTTTTAATTTCAGGAAAGTTTTCTTGAATTGTAAATTTTAGTATTCATTTTGTTCCCTTCCTCTGATTTCTTTTTCAGTGGCTTTTATTATCTCTATGTTGGCTCTTCTCTATCCTTAATATCTGTCACCTCTCAAAAATCCTTTAAAATTTTTTCCTCATCTCTTTCCTATTTTTAAAGTTTCCTTCCTTATTTTTCACCTTCTATTTCTCTTATGGTATTATTTACTTGGGCTTACGTTCCTTCCAGTTTAATGCATTTCTTGAAATGATTTTTTCTTTTAATTTTTTGCAGAGTTATATTACCTCACTTCTGAGTTTTTCTAATTCTTATTTTTGTTGTTCTTTCATTTATTGTTTTCCTAATGTCTTTTGTTTTAAATAGTAGGTTACAATATTTGACTAATCTTTCAGGCATGCTTTCATTGTCTGTAGAGATACTATTCAACTCCTTATTCTCTATTATAACTTTGTATATTGCTCATTTTTATGTGACATTAGCTTTCTTGAAATTTTTGAATGAGACAGGACAGATTTTCTAACTTCACAGAATTCCCTTTTCTGTTGTTTTTGAGTAGTTTTCAAAACTGTGAAAGCTTGCATTCTGCAATTTTTGGGGGCTCCACTCTCCTCTCCCACAGACTTTCTTTTCTTTTCATCTCTGTTGTCCCTATTCTGCTCAATTTTTATTCTACTGTTTCTCAGTATGGGACCTTGTCTTAGAAAGAAGTCACAGAAAGGTCGGTTTTAAGAGTTCATAAAAGCTGTACTGCTCCAGTCTCTTTAGTTTTTCTTACAGTGGATCTCGCACTCACCTACTTTTGTAATGAGCAAAATTCCTCCCCATTTCAGCTACTGTTTGCAAATTGGCCTGCCCTATTTTCCATATCTGTTGGCTATTTCAGGGTTTTCCTCTTCTCAGGTCTATCAGACACTGCCCCTTGGCTGCCTTCTACCTCCAGCCCAGGCATTTTCACCATACAGGTCTTGTCTTACTTTACTTCTTCCACAATTGACAATGTTGACCAATCCTTTTCTGAAATCTCCCCTTCCTGGTTTTTGGGATAATATCCTCTTTCAGGTTCCATCCTCTATTTCTGGCCACTCAATATCAATCTCTTAATGATTCTTCTTCCACTGCTGATTTCTTATAAATAGGTGTTCTCCAATGTTCCATCCATCCTCAACCCTCTTCTTACTGTATATTTTCTCCCTGGGTGATCTCACTCTTGGCATAATTTCAACAATGAACACTGATCAAGGCTGTAATTACATCTCACCCTTTCTCCTGAATTTGAGGCCCATTTATCCAGCTACCTAATATATTTCACCTTGATATCCTACAGCCATCTCAAATCCAACACATTAAAAGCCAAACTCATCACCTTCTCCCAACCCATCCCACTGCACTACCTACCAGCTCTTATATTCTATCCTCTATCTCCAAAATGAGCCTCACCATACATCCAGTTTCCAATGCAGAAACCTGCAAGTCCTTGCATAGGCTGCTCTGACTCCTTTACTAATCTCTTGCAAAGTTCTGAATATTTACACATCCTAAAAACTGTCAAATCCATCTCCTTACCCTCAACCCCATCAATTTGGTTCCTGTCCATTTCTTTTCTTAATTACAGCAACAGCCTCTTCTCTGTCTCATTGTTTGTGCCACCTTCCAGCCTATTCTCCATACTGGAAAAGTCTGGAAAAGTCTTTCTAAGTTGCAGGTCTGATGATGTTATAATCCTTCATAGGTTTCCCTTTAACTTTCAGAATGAAATCCAGATTCTTCACATGGCATACAATTCCCTTCTGAATCTCTCCAATCATACTGAGTTCAACTTACTGAGTTCGACTCAAACATGATAACTCTCATGACTGTGCTTTTGCACATGCTAATCTCTCTGACTAGAGCACCTTATCTCCTACCTCTTCAACCGGGTGCTCCTCAGTCAGGCTTCAGGAGCCAGTTGAGGCTATAGTCTTCTACAGAGCCTTCCCTGACCATTCCCTATCTGTGTCCCCTCATTTTCAATCATCCAAAACCTCCTCTGCTACCCCACATACTTCTGGAGTCAAGCACATGTTGACACCACAATAAAACCTCAGGCTTTGCCCCTTTTAGTCATTTTCCTGGGTAAGTTGACCTTCCTTCAGAGCACTTGCCACTATTTATTGCAACTGCCTGTCACCTGTCCATCTCCCCCACGTGTCTGTGAACTCCCTGAGAGTGAAGCCTTTGCCTTGCCTTCTCTGTTTCCCTAGTGCACAGAGTAAATACTCAATAAATGTTAAATAAACAATGTAACGTGAGGCATGATGTAGAAGAACTCTAAATGAAAATGAGAATTTGACTTTGAACCTGTATGGACTGAAGAAAGTGTAACCCATCCTTTGCTCTAAAAGAAAAACTAATGCCTCAACATTCAATAATTCACCCACTGTGGAACATAAGTAAAAAATGTTATATTTACAAGGTTTAAAAAATCTGAGGCAATACTTAAGCTCTGAAAATTCACTGAGACCATGAAAAGAAGAATGTCCTTCATAGATGGGCCCCCCTAAATCTTGTCTTCCAAGATCACAAAGGCTTAAATAAACATTCAGCTGCCCCTAAATGGCCCTGCTTATTGGTAGTGTAGGAGTTTACCACAGATATTCCTCCACTTACTTTGCCTATTCAACCTGAGATCTGTACCATCAGTATTGCTCCAGTGGATTTAGTCAACAAAGCAGTGGAACTACTTCTAAAGGACAGCTGTTAAAATGTAGTGACTATCAAAGAAATAAGGATACATGGTCTGAAAAGGCAGCTACCTTTTCTAGCCTTTCCCTTTAACACCACATTTATAAGATCAGACAGGAAGGGTCTCTCAAAATTTTCCACAGAGGCATTTCTAATCTTTGAGGGGAGAGAACTCCTTCCATAGTGGATAAAGTGATGAACAGCCCAAGAGTAGCTGGCCCAAAGCCAGACAATTATTTATATCAAACTTTGTATCTTAGTCCCTAATATAGCCATGCTTATTTTTAACCTAAAATAATGTTTTAAATTACTTATCAGTTAAATTACCTATTTCTTACTAAGACCTGTCCCCCCTGTAAACTCCACCCCATTTTAAATTCCAGGGAGATATGCTGCATTTACTCTAGGTGGGGAAAATATGCAGATTTCACTACAAGGTGCAACAGAAATATCATACTGGAGAGGATGGTACAGCTTACATACGACTGGAAGTGGCACAATTCCAAGCACATGTTAGATGAGAGCACTTCATCTGGGAGAAACTTAAAGTAATACTTTAAATGTTCATGAGGCAAGATATGTTCCAATTTAAAACACTAAGAAATAGTCCCATCAGTGAAAAGGATATCAACTTCTAAGTGTACCAAAAGGACTGTAGGGCAAACAAGAGGAAAATTTGCATCTGTTGAGGTACAAACAGGAGTATTCCATAGAAGGGAATTAATTATTATTAATGGCAAACCCTGTAAATACAAAATAAAACCAAAATCACTGGTCACATCATTCAAAATTTACCTGCAATAAAGGCAAGGCAATAGGCTCAAGTCATGACCTGTCAAATATTTACTCCACTGACATACAACCACATATCCCAGGCTGTAATAATACTCCAATTTGTGAAGTTGAGAACTATAAAAAGTGAGGGGGTGAGTACTTAAAACATTTTATCTGTTTACTTCTTTATCTCCTCCACTAAACAAGAAGTCTCTTGAGGACAGGGTCTGGGACATACTATTTCTATCCTGCTTGCTTAGCACCCTTCTTTGCACAGAGCTGGCTTTCAACAAACATCTGTAGAATGCATGAATGAATGAATACGTGAATAATAGCCATAACTTATGCAAAACTTGGAAAACATCTTGGCACATCAGAGCAGAAAAAGACGGTATCAAAAAAGGAAGAGGGACTTCCCTGGTGGCGCAGTGGTTAAGAATCCGCCTGCCAAAGCGGGGGACATGGGTTCAAACCCTGGTCCGGGAAGATCCCACATGCCACGAGGCAACTAAGCCCATGCACCACAACTACTGAGCCTGTGCTCTAGAGTCCGTGAGCCACAACTTCTGAGCCTGCATGTCTAGAGCCCGTGCTCTGCAACAAGAGAAACCCATGCACCACAACAAAGAGTAGCCCCCACTCACTGCAACTAGAGAAAGCCTGCTCGCAGCAACGAAGACCCAACACAACCAAAAATAAATAAATAAATTTATTAAAAAAAAATAAAGAACCCCCTCTTTTTTTAAAAAAAGAGTGGATATTTATGATTTATATTAATATGTTACATACTAATATTTATTAATATATAATATCTGAAGTCAATTATATATTATATTAACACATATTTTAATAATGTAGAACTGAAAGGAAGTTAACTTACGTAAGAACTTTTAAATTTTTTTCAAGAAGAAAATTGCATCATAACAATTAAATGTCTAAACAAACACAAAGGGGAGAAAATCTCAAGATGGCGGAGTAGAAGGAAGTGAGCTCACTCCTTCTTATGAAAACACCAAAATCATAACTAACTGCTGAACAACCATTGACAAAAAAAATGCTGGAAGCTACCAAAAAAGATACCCTACATCCAAAGACAAAGAAGAAGCCACAATGAGACAGTAGGAGTGGCGCAATCACAACAAAATCAAATCCCATACCTGCTAGGTGGATGACCCACAAACTGGAAAATAATTATAGCACAGAAGTTCTCCCACAGGAGTGAAAGTCCTGAGCCCCATGTCAGACTTCCCAGCCTGGGGGTCTGGCAAGGGGGAGGAGCCCCCAGAGAATCCAGCTTTGAAGGCCAGTGCAGTTTGATCACAAAAATTCCACAGGACTGGGGGAAACAGGAACTCCACTTTTGGAAGGTGCACACAAGGTCCTGTGCACACCAGGACAAGGGAAAAAGGCAGTTACCTCATAAGAGACTGGGCCAGACCTACCTGCTAGTATTAGAGGGTCTCTTGCAGAGGCAGGGGGAGGCTGTGGCTCACTGCAGGGACAAAGACACTGGCAGCAGCAGTTCTGGGGAATACTCATAGGTGTGAACCCCCCTGGAGGCTGCCATTTTCTCCCCAAGACCCAGCCCCACCCAACAGCATGTAGGCTCCAGTGCTGGGATGCCTCGGGTGAAACAACCCACAGGGTAGGAACATAGCCCCACCAATCAGCAGACAGACTGCTTAAAGTCTTCCTGAACACTGCCCTGCCCACCAGAGGGACAAGACCCAGCTCAACCCACCAGTGGGCAGGAACCAGTCCCTCCCACCAGAAAGCCTGCACAAGCCTCTTAGACAGCCTCATCCATGAAAGGGCAGACAGCAGAACCAAGAAGAACTACAATCCTGCAGCCTGCAGAACAGAAACCACAACCACAGAATGTTAGAAAAAATGAGATGGAGAGGAATATGTCCCAGATGAAGAAACAAGATAAAACCCCAGAGAACAACTAAGTGAAGTGGAAATAGGCAATCTATTGGAAAAAGAATTCACAGTAATAATAGTGAAGATGATCCAAGATTTCGGAAAAAGAATGGAGACACAGATCAAGAAGACACAAGAAATGTTTAAGACCTAAAAGAACTAAAGAACAAACAAACAGAGATGAAAAACGTATTCCATGCAAATAGAAACCAAAAGAAAGCTGGGGTAGCGATACTTGTATCAGACAAAATAGACTTTAAAATACTGTTTTGAGACAAAGAAGGACACTACATAGTGATCAAGGGATCAATCCAAGAAGAAGATATAACAATTGTAAATATATATGAACCCAGCATAGGAGCACCTCAATATATAAGGCAAATGTTAACAGCCGTAAAAGGGGAAATGGACAGTAACACAATAATAGTGGGGGACTTAAACACCCCACTTACATCAATGGACAGATTGTCCAGACAGAAAATCAGTAAACACAGAGCTTAAATGACACATTACACCAGATGGACTTAACTGATATTTATACTGCATTCCATCAGAAAGCAGCAGAATACATTCGTTTCAAGTGCACATGGAACATTCTCCAGGATAGATCACATACTGGGCCACAAAGCAAGCCTTGGTCAATTTGAGAAAATTGAAATCATATCAAGCAGACTTCCCTGGTGGCACAGTGGTTAAGAATATGCCTGCCAAGGCAGGGGACACGGGTTCGAGCCCTGGTCTGGGAAGATCCCACATGCCATGGAGCAACTAAGCCCATGCGCCATAACTACTGAGCCTGCACTCTAGAACCCGCGAGCCACAACTACTGAAGCCTGCGTGCCTAGAGCCCATGTTCCGCAACAAGAGAAGCCACCACAATGAGAAGCCTGTGCACCACAATGAAGAGTAGCCAATGCTTGCCACAACTAGAGAAACCCTGCACACAGCAATGAAGACCCAATGCAGCCAAAAATTAAAAATAATTAATTAAAAAATCATATCAAGCATTTTTCCGACCATAACGTTATGATATTAGAAATCAACTACAAGAAAAAAACTGTAAAAAACACAAACATGTGGAGGCTAAACAATATGCTACTAAACAACCAATGGATCACTGAAGAAATCAAAGAGGAAATAAAAAAGAACCTAGAGACAAATGAAAATGAAAACATGATGATCCTAAACCTATGGGATGCAGCAAAAGCAGGTCTAAGAGGGGAATTTATAGCAATACAATCTTACCTCAGGAAACAAGAAAAATCACAAATAAACAACCTAACCTCACACCTAAAACAGCTATAGAAAGAAGAAAAAACAAAACCCAAAATTAATAGAAGGAAAGAAATCATAAAGATCACAGCAGTGATAAATGAATAGAAACAAACAAACAATAGAAAAAATCAATGAAACTAAAAACTGGTTCTCTGAAAAGACAGATAAAATTAATAAGCCTTTAGCCAGACTCATCAAAAGAAAAAGGGAGAGGACTCAAATCAATAAAATTAGAAATGAGAAAAAGAGAAGTTACAATGGACATCACAGAAATGCAAAGGATCATAAGAAACTACTACAAGCAACTATATGCCAATAAAATGGACAACCTGGAAGAAATGGACAAATTCTTAGAAAGGTACAATCTCCCAAGACTGAACCAGGACCAGGAAGAAATAGAAAATATGAACAGACCAATCACAAGTCATGAAATTGAAACTGTGGTTTAAAAACTCCCAACAAACAAAAGTGCAGGACCAGATGGCTTCACTGGAGAATTCTATCAAATATTTAGAGAAGAGTTAACACCTATCCTTCTGAAACTATTCCAAAAGATTGCAGAGAAAGGAATACTCCCAAACTCATTCTATGAGGCCACCATCAGCCTGATACCAAAAGCAGACAAAGATACCACAAAAAAAGAAAATTACAGGCCAATATCACTGATGCACACAGACACAAAAATCCTCAACAAAATATTAGCAATCCAAATCCAACAATACATTCAAAGGATCATACACCATGATCATGTGGGATTTATCCCAGGAATGCAAGGATTTTTCAATATCTGCAAATCAATCAGTATGATACAGCACATCAACAAATTGAAGAATAAAAACCATATGATCATCTCAATAAATGCAGAAAAAGCTTTTGACAAAATTCAATGATAAAAACTCTCCAGCATACAACATATATAAGTCAGCATACAGAGAATATACCTCAACATAATAAAGACCATATATAACAAACCTGCAGCTAACATCATACTCAACGGTCAAAAGCTGAAAGCATTTCCTGTAAGATCAGGAACAAAGCAAGGATGTCCACTCTCACCACTTTTATTCAGCATACTTTTGGAAGCCCTAGCCATGGCAATCAGAGAAGAAAAAGAAATAAAAGGCATCTACATTGGAAAAGAAGAAGTAAAACTGTCACTATTTACAGATGACAGGATACTATACATAGAAAATCCTAAATATGCTACCAGAAAACTACTAGAGCTCATCAATGAATTTGGTAAAGTTGCAGGATACAAAATTAATACACAGAAATCTGTTGCATTTCTATACCCTAACAACAAAAGATCAGAAAGAGAAATTAAAGAAACAACCCCATTTACCATCGCATCAAAAAGGATAAAATACCTAGGAATAAACCTACCTAAGGATACAAAAACCTGTACTCCAAAAACTATAAGATGCTGATGAAAGAAATCAAAGATGACACAAACAGATGGGAAGACAGACCATGCTCTTGGAGTTGAAGAATCAATATTATCAAAATGACTATACTACCCAAGGCAATCTACAGATTCAGTGCAATGCCTATCAAATTATCAATGGCATTTTTTCACAGAACTAGAACAAAAACATCTCAAAATTTGTATGGAGACATAAAAAACCCCGAATAGCCAAAGCAATCTTGAGGGGAAAAAAAAAAAAAAAAAACCAGAGCTGGAGGAATCAGGCTCCCCGACTTCAGATTATACTACAAAGCTACAGTCATCAAAACTGTACATGGTATTGGCACAAAAACAGACACATACGTCAATGAAACAGGATAGAAAGCCCAGAAATAAACCCATGCACCTATGGCAATTAATCTACGACAAAAGGGGCAAGACTATACAATGGAGAAAAGACAGTCTCTTCAATAAATGGTGCTGGGAAAATTGGACACCTACATGTAAAAAAATGAAATTAGAACATTCTTTAACAGCACACACAAAAATAAACTCAAAGTGGATTAAAGACCTCAATGTAAGACTGGATACTATAAAATTCTTAGAGGAAAACATAGGCAGAACACTTTTTGACATGAATCACAGCAATATCCTTTTCAATACATCTCCAAGTGTAATGGAAATGAAAACTAAAATAAACAAATAGGAAGCAATTAAGCTTAAAAACTTTTGCACAGCAAAGGAAACCATAAACAAAATGAAAAGGCAACCTGCAGAATGGGAGGAAATATTTGCAAACGATGCAACTGACAAGGGATTTACAAACAGCTCATGCAGCTCAATATGAAAAAAACAAACAACCCAATCAAAAAATGGGCAGGGCTTCCCTGGTGGTGCAGTGGTTGAGAGTCCACCTGCCGATGCAGGGGACACGGGTTCGTGCCCCGGTCCGGGAAGATCCCACATGCCACGGAGCGGCTAGGCCCGTGAGCCATGGCCGCTGAGCCTGCGCGTCCGGAGCCTGTGCTCCGCAACGGGAGAGGCCACAACAGTGAGAGGCCCGCGAACCGCGCAAAAAAAAAAAAAAAAAACAAGAATAAAGGAAAGGTAGTAAATATAGGAACAACTGATTTTTAAAACTCTGGGACTTCCCTGGTGGCACAGAGGTTAAGAATCCGCCTGCCAAGGCACGGGACACAGGTTCAAGCCCTGGTCTGGGAAGATCCCACATTCCGCGGAGCAACTAAGCCCGTGCGCCACAACTACTGAAGCCCGCGCGCCTAGAGCCTGTGCTCCGCAACAAGAGAAGCCACCGCAATGAGAAGCCCGCACACCTCAACGAAGAGTAGCCCCCGCTCACCGCAGCTAGAGAAAGCCCGTGCACTGCAACGAAGACCCAATGCAGCCAAAAATAAAATAAATAAATAAATAAAACTCTGTATATATGAAGTAAAAATATTGCCCAATTCAGTGATAAAGCCTAACTGGTTATCAGGCATCTGACTTAACTACTTTTTCAATTTTCACCAGGTTTTGTGGCATGTCACAACTTTGTTCTAATCACATGATAGAGATAGCCAGTGGAAAGAAGAAACTTTGAATCTAAACATGTCCAAATAGAGTAATAACTGACTCAACTGGGAGCCGCTCTAGGACTGACCAACTATGCTATTAGCTGAGGTAGTGTCTGTCTGCAACAGCACCTTAGGTAGCAGTGAATATATCCCCAGACTAGAAAAGACACATGAATTTTTCTTATCATTAAAAAAAAAAGTCATTTCAATTATAATGAGTCATAGATTTACCATCTTGCTAACAAATAGAGACAGTATGGCAAGTCTTTAAATATTAAAAAGCAGATTTAAATTGCAAGAGGAATAAAGTTAGTTGGAATGGTCTAAAAGATTGAGGAAATTCACTTCCTAAGAGAAGCAGACAAATACCAAAGCAGTCTCCAACTTTCAAATAACCAGTCTTTACAAGTGGGCAAGCAGCAGTAGTTCCATCCCATCTCCAAATCACAACAGACTTACACAACCCTTAACCAAGGTTTCTAAGCCTAAGGGCAAATGCTCTGTTTTCCAGTTTGACCATAAGAAGAGCAACTTTCCAAGAGCGCTCTCTCTTTTATTTATTTATTTATTTATGGCCGCGTCGGGTCTTAGTTGCGGCACGTGGGATTTTTTGTTGCAGCATGTGGGCTTCTCTCTAGTTGTGGTTTGAGGGGTTAGCTGCCATGTGGCATGTGGGATCTTAGTTACCAGCCCAGGGATCGACCCGTGTCCCCTGCATTGGAAGGCGGATTCTTAACCACTGGACCACCAGGGAAGTACCCAAGAGTGCTATATTCTTTTAGTAAGCATGTGAAATTAATAAAATACTGGTGTCAACAAATAATCACTCACCACTAGCCTCCCTTCTTTTCCAAATCCTGCTTCCAGTCTCTGGATCCCAGTCTGGTAAGGAAAGGGAAGAAGCAAAAACACAGCTTCTACTGCCTAGATAGGGGAGATATGGTCCTCCAAACATACCTTTCCATAGGAATAATATTATAAGTGGTAGTTTGTTACGGTAAAAGTTGTTCAGTTACTATAACTTTTCAAGTAAGAATGGGCTGAACAGTTTACTTGTGTGAGCTGATTCTTGAAGCTAACCACCAAGTATTAATACTACCTATACAAAGAAATATAAGTTGAGTCCTAAACAACTGATTTATAAACTTATAAACTAACTCCTGTTAAGAAACAGAGAACTCATTTCAGAGATTAGTTTCACAATGGTTTAAAATTCTTTTGGATCAGTAGCTTTAAAATTGGTTTTATGAAATTGCAGGGTTTCATGAAGTTTCAAAGAGAACCAAAATATTTTATTACAAAGATTTACTAGTTTTTTACTTACTGAACATTTGAACTGAGTCAGACTATAATGGTGTTACTTTAGTGATAATACAACATATCAGCTGACTATTTTTAACATTAACAGAGTTAGATAAGCTGCAACACTGTATATTAATGAGTAACACTATGTGAATTGACTCTTTGAAAGAGAAAATGTAACCCTTTAAGGAATGTTTAAATTGGGTCACTCTTATCACCTTTACACTGGACTATTATTATGTCAAAGATAGGATTCCAAGGTATGAAAAACATTAGAAGGGTTGAAGAATTGCAAAGAGTTTAGAAATTGCAGTTGCTGGTTTTCTTTTGTTCTGTAATACAGGAGGAAAATGATAAATCACTAACGTGACATCAATAGTTTTTAGGAAAGATGTGAAAAAGGAGTTTCAAACCAAAGCCACACAGGAAGCTGCAATATATCAGAATGGAAATTCCACAAAGACAAGGATTTTTGCTTATTCTATTATAGCCTCATCTCCTTGGCTTAGAACAGTGCTTGGCGCTTAGCACCTGTTCAATAAATACTTGTTGAATAAATGAGTGAATGAAAAGTATTCCTCTATACATTTCAGAAATATTTAAGAAAGTTTTAAAGATAACTCTTGTTAATGTAAAACTAATATTTTTGCTGTAAGAAAGTAGAAGATCATCTGTATCTATAAATATAAATGTGAAATGATTAAAATTGATCACAATTCTACCACTCAGAGAAAGCTGCTGCTAACATACTGATATATTTACTTTCAATTCTTTTTCTTAAGCATATTTTTAGAGTTGAGATCAAACATTACTTAAACTAGTCTATCTAGCCTTCATTGTACATTTACATTTTTAGTGTAAGCCTTTTCCAATGTTGAAAACAAGGGTCTTCCTTAATACTTTTTAAATGTTATATTCAAACATTGTTATATTCAAACATTTAAACATTCAAAGAAAACATCTTTTAGTGACAAATAAATTTTATGTAAAGTACTGGTACTAGCTTATTCTCTAGTCATTGTTATTGATTTTGTGATTCATAGGCTTAAAGGCAAGAGTATCCTACAGGAAACATTACCATCTAGTATGCTGTTTTGAGAGGAGACAGGATATACCTCTAGTTCATTCATTTGTTCATCTATTCAACAAATATTTATTATTGGCTTACTATGGGCTAAGAATACAGTGAGCAAAACTAGAGTTACTGCTCCCATAGGGCTTATAAACTAAATCTTATAATCTCTGCAGCTAGTCAAGGGAGACAGACTAATTGACCAATCAACAAATGAATTTAAATCACAATGGTGGTAAACTATGTTAGGAATAAGAGGTATGTAGTCATATGTCTCTACATAATAGCGAAGGAGTTGGCCTAGACTGTTTGGTAATGTGTGTGTATGTATCAGGAATTGGGAGTAGGAGGTGGGTTGGGAATAATTTTATCTACATTTATTGAGTACTTCATTCAATGTTAGTCAGTCCCTGGACTGGGTACTTTACATGGCTTATTCTCATTTTCTCATTTAATAATCATAGTACCTTATCCATCAATAATTTCCCCCCATTTTACAGATAAAGAAATTGAGTCTCAGAGAAAAGTCAAATAACTTACTTAAGATTATATAGGTAGTAAAGAATGAGGTGGGAGGGGAACCCAGACAATAAGGCAGCAAACAAAGCCTAGAGGCATACGCAACATCCCACTTCCCAGCATAATTAACATTTATGCTGACATATAAAGGATTAGTAGGTGTTAATAAAGCATGAAGGGAGGGAGAACAGGGAAGAATATTCCATGCAGACTGAAAGGCATGAGAAAGGCTCTGAGATAGCAAGGACCTCAGTGAATCAAAGAGGGAACAACAATAACAAAGACAGTGAACTAAGCAGGAACACAGGGAATGAGGGGAAACACAGAGATGAGCTGGAAGAATAGGCAGGACCCAGGCAGTGAAAGCCCTCATAGGCCACATTAAGGATGTTGGCTTCAATCCTAAATGCTATGAAAAGGCACAAGACACGTTTACTCCTTTTATTTGAAATTCAAAAACTTAAGGGTAAGAAAATTCACAAAGGCTGGATTTAATGAAGCAAGGAATAGAAGGACAAATATCTGCTCAGTTTTGAAAATATTTTCTGGGACCTATCATATCTGTACCAATAAGTTTGAACACTTGAGGAACCAAAGTGGGCTTTTAAATACCTTTTAAAATAAACTCAAATGTAGATAAATTCAAAAGAGGTTTGTTTTTTTCCTTCTGGGTCTGATGTACAACTACAGAAGAGGATTATATAAAGAGAGAGTACTAGAAAATGGTCTGGGCTTGGTTGTAACAGGTGTGGGTCAATCAGCTGATATTTAATACAGAGGCATGTGGAGGCCCCAGGTCTGAACTGGAAGCAGGGAATGTTGACATAGACTTCAGACTTAATAGTAGTCAAGAAATGATGGTATCCGAGTTATGAAAATGGAAACAAACATACCATTGAGAATAAGCTGGAAAAACTTGGGCTATTCATCAGGCTGTGGGAGGTAAGAGTAAAGGGAAAGATTATAGTAAAAGGTATTTCCAAGATACAGTCTTAAAATATCCTCCCTATATGCCAACAATCTTAATATAACAAGACTGTATGTCATGTAGAAACTATGTTATTTTCAATTAATTTGACCCTTGGGTAATAAATCTTTTGTAATCTCCATTAACATGTAGATTAGTTGCTATATTCATTTATGCAGTCCTTTGGATCACACATGTTCAGAATGCTTTGACTGCATCTTCTGAATTTTTATTATGACAATAATAATCAATTTCATCTAGAATATACTCTCTGAAGCAACTGAAGTCTATGATCAATTATCTATATAGTACAGTTGCATTTTACCCAATTTTTTTCAATTTTCAGTTACCTGAAATTATTTTCATTGAAATAAATTCTTTGCCCATAAATTTTACAGTGAAGATTTGATTCATCCATCAGATTTTTACCCATATCAAATTTTATCATCCATATAAAATTTGATCAGTTATAGGATCTATCATTGTGAGTTGTCTTTTGTAACCATTATTTTTACCAAGTCTTATTCTCTCAAGTATGATGAGAAAAGTTGACTTGCTTTTTTTTATTGGTAAACTTACTTTGTACAGTTTTAGTACTTTTCATCTTTATTTTGGGATTATTTCTTATCCCAATTTTCCCCTTGTCAACCTTTCCATTTTTAATGTTACCAGCAAGATGTTTCTCTTTTCTTAGTTCTTTTTTTGGTGTGTGTGTGTAGGGGGGGTGATATCTGGCTAAAATTCTCTGAACAGAGTTCTAAGTTATTGTCAATTTAATTTTCTGTTGATTATTCATATCAATGATGAACCACAAATACACCTAAATATAGACTAACTCTGGGAGTTATGCTTATGAAATAAAATTTAAATGTCATAGATCTTAAGAATATAAAGGAATAATTTGACTAACAAAAACAGGAGGTGAGGGGAAGGGAGAAACAATAAGTTCATTAATTTTCTCAGTTTAATAGAAGAGTACAGTCTAAAGTTCAAACATATGATTTTAAAATATTTTTATACCTGATTCTTATGAGCCTTTAAAAAAACAGTTAAAGCATTCCATTAGAGATCAATTGTGAAGAAATATGATTTTTGTTCTGAGTGAAATTACTGGAAAGATGAAAAATTATGTTACATAAATTTATATGCGGTATATCCTGACTTATATAAGGATTATCATTTTTTAAAACTGCCAAATATTAGGCAAGAAAATAATCACTTCAAAAATTTCTTCTATTATTATGAATTTGAACCTTTTTTGCACATTTGTTGACAGTTTTTTATTTTTTCTATTTTTGTCTTTTGCTTTTTCTTATTGATTTTAAGAGCTTTTAATACACTAAGAATATTAACTTTTTTCATACATGATGCAATTTTTGTTTCTAATTTCTGGTTTATATTTTAATTTTATGGTATTTTTGATGTATCTAATTTTTATGCAGTCAAAACTATCTTCTCTGTTAAATGTTTCTTCCCTTTATTTAAAAGACCTTTCCTAACTTGAGGTTGAATTAAATATCAGTTACATTTGTTAGTGTGAGATAGGTTCAGACTCTACTTTCCCGAAGAAGTTGAACAGTTGTTCCAGCACAGTTATGGAAACAAGCCCCCTCTCCGAGTGGGATATATTTTCAGTGTTCTAGGTACCGATCCTCACCTCTACCTGCCAGTGGTTATGTGGTGTCCCTTCCTCTTCAGCCTATTTTCTGCAGAGAGAAACCTCTCCTTTTCTGGTCTCTGGGTAAAACAGCATAGGATAACTCTGGTCCTAACCTCCCTTTAATTGATGTTTGGCATCCAACTTCCTCCACCTTCCGCTCCAGTCCTTCTTGGGTCCCAAGGTTAAGTTCAGATTCTACTCCCATGTTTTCAAGTTGTAGGGCATTTTTCAGATATGTAATTTGGTATAAACTGCTGAAAGAATATATGAAAAACAAATATGGCTATTCCAATCAACAATATGGTTCCCCCTAAATTTGGGTTCCCCCAAATTTAGGCATCAATAGAAAGGAAAAGCTCACCAAGCCAAGTGCCTGGCAGAGATTGTTTCAAATTTTCCAAAAATTTTATAAATTACTAATCTAATTGCATATGCTATATGATACATGATATATGAAACATGATATATGAAATGTTTCATGATATATAATATATATCATGATATATGAAACATTTATTTATTTAGATGTCTGAAAATATAGACATTGGGAATAGTCTCAAATTTCAGAATTTTTACTGTCAGAATATTTTGTTCAGACAAATACAGAAGAATACAAAGGAGAAAAATAACTTAAAATTTCCTCAAAATAAACTTTCTTATGATTCATAATTAAGTAAATTTCTGATATTTTCTGGTAGCTAGACACCAGTAAGAGCTTTATTTCTGTAACAGAGGAATCACTACATTAAAAAGAAATTTTTGAAGTTCCGTAGCTATGTATATATGGTGATGGATGTTAACTAGATGTATTATGGTGATCATTTTGCAATATATGCAAATTTTGAATCATTACATTGTATACCTGAAACTAACATAATGTTGCATGTTAATTATACCTCAATAAAAAAGTTTTAAAAAAATGTTCAGGGATTTATTTATTTATTTATTTATCAATCAATCACAGGCTCCGGACGCACAGGCTCAGCGGCCATGGCTCACGGGCACAGCCGCCCCGCGGCATGTGGGATCCTCCCGGTCCGGGGCACGAACCCGTGTCCCCTGCATCGGCAGGCAGACTCTCAACCACTGCGCCACCAGGGAAGCCCTTCACACTTTTATTGATTAAATCTCCTAGAAAGCTAACTGTTAATTCTAAGAATACGCAATACAGGCAAATTAAAAGTAGTTATAGTCTTTAAATGCCCTGGTAGTGGCAGACAATGGACCTTAGGCCAGCCCAAATTCCATTTCTTACCTGCTTCTCCCCTGCTTTTCCCCTGGCTGCCTCTACAACAGAAGCTCTAAGAACTAAACATTTGATTTCCCAGCCTTCCTTGAGAGGTCATGTTACACAGTTCTGGCCAGTGAGACACAAATAGACGTCTGTTAGCACTACCTCTTTCTTTTTTTAAAATTTTATTTTATTTTATTTTTACACAGCAGGTTCTTATTAGTTATCTACCTTATTGCTATTAGTGTATATATGTCAATCCCAATCTCCCCATTCATCCCAGCGCCACCACCACCACCCCCGAACCCCGGCCACTTTCCCCTCTTGGTATCCATACGTTTGTTCTCTGTATCTGTGTCTCTATTTCTGCCCTGCAAACCGGCTGATCTGTACCATTTTTCTAGGTTTCACATATATGCGCTAATATACAATACTTGTTTTTCTCTTTCTGACTTACGTCACTCTGTATGACAGTCTTTAGATCCATCCATGTCTCTAGAAATGACCCAATTTAGTTCCTTTTTATGGCTGAGTAATATTCCATTGTATATATGTACCACACCTTCTTTAACCATTTGTCTGTCGATGGGCATTTAGGTTGCTTCCATGACCTGGCTATTGTAAATAGTGCTGCAATGAACATCAGGGTGCATGTGTCTTTTTGAATTATGGTTTCTCAGGGTATATGCCCAGCAGTGGGATTTCTGGGTCATATGGTAATTCTATTTTTAGTTTTTCAAGGAACCTCCATATCTTCTCCATAGTGGCTGTAACAATTTACACTCCCACCAACAGTGCAAGAGGGTTCCCTTTTCTCCACACCCTCTCCAGCATTTGCTGTTTATAGATTTTCTGATGATGCCCATTCTAACTGGTGTGAGGTGATACCTCATTGTAGTTTTGATTTGCATTTCTCTAATAATTAAGTGATGATGAGCATCTTTTCATGTGCTTCTTGGCCATCTATATGTCTTCTTTGGAGAAATGTCTATGTAGGTCTTCTGCCCAGTTTTGGATTGGGTTGTTTGTTTTTTTGATATTGAGCTGCATAAGCTGTTTATATATTTTGGAGTTAATCCTTTGTCCACTGATTCATTTGCAAATATTTTCTCCCATTCTGAGGGTTGTCTTTTCGTACTGTTTGTAGTTTCCTTTGCTGTGCAAAAGCTTTTAAGTTTCATTAGGTTCCATCTGTTTATTTTTGTTTTTATTTCCATTACTCTAGGAGGTGGATCAAAAAAGATCTTGCTGTGATTTATGTCAAAGAGTGTTCTTCCTATGTTTTCCTCTAAGAGTTTTATAGTGTCCAGTCTTACATTTAGGTCTCGAATCCATTTTGAGTTTATTTTTGTGTATGGTGTTAGGGAGTGTTCTAATTTCATTCTTTTACATATATAGCTGTCCAATTTTCCCAGCACCACTTACTGAAGAGACTGTCTTTTCTCCATTGTATATCCTTGCCTCCTTTGTCATAGATCAGTTGACCATAGGTGCGTGGGTTTATCTCTGGGCTTTCTATCCTGTTCCATTGATTTATATTTCTGTTTTTGTGCCAGTACCATATTGTCTTGATTACTGTAGCTTTGTAGTATAGTCTGAAGTCAGGGAGTCTGATTCCTCCAGCTCCGATTTTTTCCCTCAAGACTTCTTCGGCCTCTCGGGGTCTTTTGTGTCTCCATATAAATTTTAAGATTTTTTTGTTCTAGTTCTGTAAAAAATGCCACTGGTAATTTCATAGGGATTGCATTGAATCTGTAGATTGCTTTGGGTAGTATAGTCATTTTAACAATATTGATTCTTCCCATCCAAGAACATGGTATATCTCTCCATCTGTTTGTATCATCTTTGATTTCTTTCATCAGTGTCTTACAGTTTTCTGAGTACAGGTCTTTTACCTCCGTAGGTAGGTTTATTCCTAGGCATTTATTCTTTTTGTTGCAATGGTGAATGGGATTGTTTCCTTCATTTCTCATTCTGATCTTTCGTTGTTAGTGTATAGGAATGCAAAAGATTTCTGTGCATTAGTTTTGTATCCTGCTACTTTACCAAATTCATTGATTAGCTCTAGTAGTTTTCTGATGGAATCTTTGGGATTCTCTATGTATAGTATCATGTCATCTGCAAACAGTGATAGTTTTACTTCTTCATTTCCAATTTGTATTACTTTTATTTCTTCTTCTTCTCTGATTGCCGTGGCTAGGACTTCCAAAACTCTATTGAATGACAGTGGCAAGAGTGGACATCCTTGTTTTGTTCCTGGTCTTAGAGGAAATGCTTTCAGTTTTTCACCACGGAGAATGATGTTTGCTGTGGGTTGTCGTATATGCCTTTATTATGTTGAGGTAGGTCCCTTCTGTGCCCACTTTCTGGAGAGTTTTTATCATAAATGGGTGTTGAATTTTGTCAAAAACTTTTTCTGCATCTATTGAGATGATCACATGGCTTTTATTCTTCAATTTGTTAATATGGTGTATCACACTGATTGATTTGCATATATTGAAGAATCCTTGCATCCCTGGGATAAATCCCACTTGATCATGATGTTTGATCCTTTTAATGTGTTGTTGGATTCTGTTTGCTAGTATTTTGTTGAGGATTTTTGCATCTATATTCATCAGTGATATTGGTCTGTAATTTTCTTTTTTTGTAGTATCTTTGTCTGGTTTTGGTATCAGGGTGATGGTGGCCTCATAGAATGAGTGTGGGAGTGTTCTTTCCTCTGCAATTTTTGGTAAGAGTTTGAGAAGGATGGGTGTTAGGTCTTCTCTAAATGTTTGATAGAATTCACCTGTGAAGCCATCTGGTCCTGGACTTTTGTCTGTTGGAAGATTTTTAATCACAGTTTCAATTTCATTACTTGTGATTAGTCTGTTCATATTTTCTATTTCTTCCTGGTTCAGTCTTGGAAGATTATCCCTTTTTAAGAATTTGTCTATTTCTTCCAGGTTGTCCATTTTTTTGGCACAGTGTTGCTTTTAGTAGTCTCTTATGATGCTTTGTATTTCTGCAGTGTCTGTTGTAACCTCTCCTTTTTCATTTCTAATTTTATTGAGTCCACTCCCTCTTTTTCTTCATGAGTCTAGCTAAAAGTTTACCAATTTTGTTTACCTTCTCAAAGAACCAGCTTTTAGTTTTATTGATCTTTGCTATTGTTTTCTTTGTTTCTATTTCATTTATTTCTGCACTGATCTTTATGATTTCTTTCTTTCTACTAACTTTGGGTTTTGTTTGTTCTTCTTCCTCTAGTTCCTTTAGGTGTAAGGTTAGATTGTTTGAGATTTTTCTTGTTTCTTGAGGTAGGCTTGTATTGCTATAAACTTCCCTCTTAGAACTGTTTTTGCTGCATCCCATGGGTTTTGAATCATCGTGTTTTCATTGTAATTTGTCTCTAGATATATTTTGATTTCCTCTTTGATTTCTTCAGTGATCTCTTGCTTATTTGATAACATATTGTTTAGCCTCCATGTGTTGTGTTTTTTATCATTATTTCCCTGTAATTGATTTCTAATCTCATAGCGTTTGGTTGGAAAATATGCTTGATGTGATTTCAATTTTCTTAAATTTACTGAGGCTTGATTTGTGACCCAAGATGTGATCAATCCTGGAGAACGTTCCATGTGCAGTTGAGAAGAAGGAGTAATCTGCTGGTTTTGGATGGAATGTCCTATAAATATCAAATAATCTATCTGGTCTATTGTGTCATTTAGAGCTTGTGTTTCCTTATTAATTTTCTTTTGGATGATCCGTCCATTGGTGTAAGTGAGGTGTTAAAGTTCCCCACTATTATTGTGTTACTGCCGATTTCCGCTTTTATAGCTGTTAGCAGTTGCCTTATGTATTGAGGTGCTCCTATGTTGGGTGCATGTATATTTATAATTGTTATATCTTCTTCTCAGATTGAACCCTTGATCGTTATGTAGTGTCCTTCCTTGTCTCTTGTAACATTCCTTATTTTAAAGTCTATTTTATCTGATATGAGTATTGCTACTCCAGCTTTCTTTTGATTTCTATTTGCATGGAATATCTTTTTCCATCCCTTCACTTTCAGTCTGTATGTGTCTCTAGGTCTGAAGTGGGTCTCTTGTAGACAACATATATATGGGTCTTGTTTTTGTATCCATTCAGTGAGCCTGTGTCTTTTGGTTGGAGCATTTAATCCATTCATGTTTAAGGTACTTATCAGTAAGTATGTTCCTATTACCATTTTCTTAATTGTTATGGGTTTGTTTTTGTAGGTCCTTTTTTTCTCTGTGTTTCCTCCCACCTAGAGAAGTTCCTTTAGCATTGTTGTAGAGCTGGTTTGGTGGTGCTGAATTCTCTTAGTTTTTGCTTGTCTGTAAAGCTTCTGATTTCTCCGTCGAATCTGAATGAGATCCTTGCCAGGTAGAGTAATCTTGGTTGTAGGTTCCTCCCTTTCATCACTTTGAATATATCGTGCCACTCCCTTCTGGCTTGTAGAGTTTCTGCTGAGAAATCAGCTGTTAACCTTATGGGAGTTTCCTTGTATGTTATTTGTCATTTTTCCCTTGTTGCTTTCAATAATTTTTCTTCGTCTTTAATTTTTGTCAATTTGATTACTATGTGTCTCGGCGTGTTTCTCCTTAGGTTTATCCTGCCTGGGACTCTCTGTGCTTCCTGGACTTGGGTGGCTATTTCCTTTCCCATTTTAGGGAAGTTTTCAACTATAATCTCTTCAAATATTTTCTCGGGTCCTTTCTCTCTCTGTTCTCCTTCTGGGACCCCTATAATGTGAATGTTGTTGCGTTTAACATTGTCCCAGAGGTCTCTTAGTCTGTCTTCATTTCTTTTCAGTCTTTTTTCTTTATTCTGTTCCATGGCAGTGAATTCCACCATTCTGTCTTCCAGGTCACTTATCCATTCTTCTGCCTCAGTTATTCTGGTATTGATTCCTTCTAGTGTATTTTTCATTTCAGTTATTGTACTGTTCATCTCTGTTTGTTTGTTCTTTAATTCTTCTAGGTGTTTGTTCTTTAATTGTTCTAGGTCTTTGTTAAACATATCTTGCACCTTCTCAACCTTTGCCTCCATTCTTTTTCTGACGTCCTGGATCATCTTCACTATCATTATTCTGAATTATTTTTCTGGAAGGTTGCCTATCTCCACTTCATTTAGTTGTTTTTCTGGGGTTTTATCTTGTTCTTTCATCTGGTACAAAGTCCTCTGCCTTTTCATTTTGTCTTTCTGTGAATGTGGTTTTCCTTCCACAGCCTGCAGAGTTATAGTTCTTCTTGCTTCTGCCTCTTTTCTTTCTTATTGAAAGGAACATATTTGTGATGTGTAATAGGCAGCCTCCAAGATGGCCCCAGTGATCCTGGCTTCCAGTTATTCACATCTTTGTGTAGTTCCCTCCCATTCCATATCAGGGTGTGTGACCAACAGAATATGGCAGAAGTGATGATACCTCACTTCCAAGATGAGGTTATAAAAGACTACTCCCCTTCCCTTTTGGACCATTTGCCCAGTGGGCAGGGAGCCCACTGCCATGTCAAAAGCAGCCCTATGGAGAGGTCCATGTGGTAAGGAATTGAAGCCTCCTGCCAAGGCATGTGAGTTAGGATGGAAGCATAGCTCCAGCTCAGCCAAGCCTTAGTTGGACTACAGTTCCAGCTGTTATCTTGACTGCAACCTCATGAGAGGCCCTGAGCCAGAACCTCCCAGCTAAACCACTCTCAATTCTTAACCCTCAGAAACTGTATGAGATTAAAAAAATGTTTGTTGTTTTAAGATATGTTTTGGAGTAATTTGTTATGTGACAATAGATAAAAAGTACAGTGATGCTGAAAGTATGAGTCATTTGGTAACCCTGAGAGTGAGAACCACATTCTAAGGATGGTAGAGAGTCATTATTAATACAGTTAAGCATCAGCATCAGCTCTGAACTACTTCAATTAAGATTTCTTTTGGAGGAAGACCTCCATCTGCATAAGCCACATGGTAGTTTTCTGTTATCTGCAGCCAAACACATTCCTAAGTGACATACTCAACAGTTCCCAAAACCCAATTACGGTTTTCAAAGATAGGTTCCTTTTATTCAAAGTTCTGACTCTGCTCAGAAGTTCATACTTCTCTTATCTTCTGGAACCCAGGAGTTCATTCCCTGATCCAGAAAAAATACCCAGGCGGAACTGCAGGCACTCCTAGTATCTAAAGGCAATGGTTAGAATTATCCTCTTCATTTAGGAAGCAATTACAATTCTTTAAGTAGCATGCCTACTAATCTTAAAATAAATCCCCTTTGATGTATCCTTTTTAAAGATCCATTCAGCTACACCACAAAACACGGAGAATTCAGGAATGGATTCTAAACAGCTGGATTATACAATCCATAGGAAAACCGGTTTCTCTTAGGATGCTCTGCTTTATCATATGGATTCTAGGAACACGTTTCAGCCAAAGAGCAGGGACTGGCTGTCTCTGCCCTGAATGAAGTACAGAAAACATGAGGCTTAAGCTCAAAAAAATCTCTCCTAAAACCCCCACGTTCCCCCTCCTAAATGTCTCTCTCTAGATGCCAAAAGATGCCAAAACTGTAACACATAACAGAAGGAAAGGTTCAGTTGGCACAGAAGTAAAAGTAACTTAGATCCAGTGACCTTGCTTTGTTTTTTCTTTCCAAGTGTACAATTGCTCAGAGATAGAGGCAACACAGCCCCAGAAGAGGAAGTAAAATTACAGGAAATCCTGATCCACACTTGTCCAAAATCATGAAACAATCTAGGCAACTGGTATTCACTTGTATGATAGCTTTTAAGTTGTCAGCAATTCTTGGCAAATATAAGAATAGAAAATAACTTCAGCAACTCTGAGCTCTAAAAGGCTTATTAGCATGTTCATGGGTCTCTTGCCCTTAAAAAAGGTGAGGCAGGGGAAGGACCTAAGAAAGGAAATTTAGCCAGAAAAGAAACCTTCTGCTCTAAGAAATAACATAATCCAAGATACCAGGAATACTATATTTGAGGAAACATCATATTTAATATAGAGTTTTCCAAAATATATACAACTTCACATATATAAATTTGTAGATAATAACTCCTAAACATTTAACCAACCCAAGGAAGCCATTTCTTGAAATTTAATTTTAAGAAAATTTCATTTTAACTTTGAGATGTAAAAAACATTCCAGATCTTTGAAGCTAGCTGAAGTATACTCCTAGATTCTAATAGGATTAGTCAAGTAAAGTAGGCACAAAATGGTGTTTCATAGTTGCTATTCCAATGATCAGTAGATTTGCCTATAATGTTCATTCAATTGCATATGTTCAGAACTAATATGACATGAACTGATTCCTTGATTTTAAAACATGGTCACTTCTACAACAGCTACATGTTAAAAAGCAGAACAGGCTGGCAAAATTTGAAATACTAGTTCCCATTCCACAAAGACCCACACAGCACTCCTTATATTATACTTAGAGAAGCTATCCTATTTATGCATAATTTTGCTTTTGACCTGTAGAATCTAGGATTAAATTCAGTTCTAATTTTCATTCTCACCTATGCTGCCCCCACCAACCCTACCAATGATTGATAATGATACATTATTATAAAAAATTACTTATGATAATTTTCCTGAAACTTTTCTTCAATTTTACTTTTCTTCCATTCACAGGAAGACAGGTCTAGACCATAACAATGAAAGTGAACTCCACCAGAGGCAAGACAATATGAGTAAGCATGGGGACTTCCCTTTTGCTACACCATGGTACTCTTTGACCTACTTTGGTTTTCTACAAATCACCCCTTTAGTTCTGAGCCTGAAAGCACCAAAGCTAGGCTCTGTTAAGCATCGTGCATTAATAAATGATAACAACACACATACACATTTATATTAAGGAGTAAATATCACCTAATCTGTGAAAAAAGACACCACTAAATAAAACATTAACAAAGGACAATTTTCTGAGGTTAGTTCCCCCCTCCCCCCAAATACATTCTAAAACACTTAAAAGGAGACTTTTAAGGGAAGTATTATAAGAAACGTTGTAATAGCATTTTCATACTAACACTTCATGTGTGCATTGCTGATCCATAGTCTTTTGTTAAAAGAGCCTATTTATAAAACTTCACAATTTCTTAGTTCCCGGACTAGGGATCGAACCTGGGCCCTTGGCAGTGAAAGTTTGGAGTCCTAACCACTAGACAGCCAGGGAATTCTCAAAACTTCACAATTTCTAATTGCAGTGAGAGAGGTCTGACCTACCAAGTCTTTTTTCCTATGGGAGAAGATGCATTCTGCTTTTTCCATGGATTAGTTCAGCACTGTGGAGTTTTATAAAGATTTTAGAAAAGTGTCATGTGAAAATAAACAGCAATGACAGTGAACTAATCTCTTTTAAAGGGAAAATCCCTGAAAGGCAAAGACAATTCCCTCCTTCATTTACCTTTTTAGGTCAGAAAAAGTAGGTCATTAATGACTATAATTAGTACAGTATCTGTCAGATACTCCATTCTACTTTAACTACATACAATAGAATACTTTAATCCTGTTTAAATTATGATTAAATGAGATCAGTACTAACTGTGTCATGGAGTCATTTAGTAAGCCTCAGAAAATTTGTTACTGGAAGGTAGCAATTTTTCCCCCAAGACAAGTGACCAAGATAATCAGGAATAATCACGTTTTTCCTTCCCTCTTCATTAAATTTATGCCAGACAATTTTCAATGTCTCAAGAGGGAAAGCATACACTATTCTTTCTAACTTCCCCTCCCAATCTTGCCATCAGGATAGGCTGACTTCAAATCAAATAAATTTAAATGGTTAATTCAATAAATGTGCATGAGCCTTGATTTAATTTGTGATTAAAACTGCTACAATAACAGAAAGTTAACATTTTCTTTGAAAACACATTCGACTCAAATATCTTGTAAATATTATTCACAACTCAGATGTATATCTGATTTTAAAATGTGCATAATATAAAATGAAAGCATCAATAAATTTTTTCTAATTTAAAGTTCCCTTAGGAAAAAAGAACAATGAGCTAACTAACACAGAGACTTGTGAACCACAGCTGATGCCACAGATTAAACCTAAATAATTGAAAGGCATGTTATATAAGGAAAGAAACAGCCTTGAACAAAAAATTGTTTTTTCCAATAAATTTAAAGTGTTAGAACTTTTTATTTATGTATAATATAAAAATGAAAAATTCTAAGATTCTGAACATTTTCAATTATAAATATAAATGTATTAATTATTTTAAACAAAAATTAAATGGACATATCAGAACTTATTTCCCCTAAATATTTTGGGCTATGTAGTAAACTTGACTTTACCTTCCTCCTTTAAATGAATTAATCTAACAAATATTTATTTAGCTTTTACTGTGTGCCTACCAAGTGACAGAGAAATAAATGATGAGAAAAACCTGGCAGGGCCTCTACCTACATGAAGCTTCACTCTAGTGGAGGACAGACATTAACCCAAGAATGATCTAAATGTAATAAAGTATGTGCCCTGAGGAATAATGAGAGAGAATGGATTTAGTAAGGGAAGTCTGAGAAGGCTTAGCCGAGGAAGTTGCAACTGAGTGAGATCTGAAAGATGACTAAATGGAGTTTATTAGGGTGAAAAAGAGAGAGGAGAAGCTGTCAAGGGAGAGGGAAAGACACATATAAAGGCTTTCTAGTAAGAGTAAGCAGTCAAAAGCATAGTGCACTTGAAAAAGGAACTGCAGACAGTCCGTGAGCCTGGGCCATACAGAGCAAGGAAGAGCATACTGCAAGATAAGAGGTCAGCAACTGCCTGACCATAGACAGCCTTATAGGAAGGGTGACTATTCATCCTGGTTTACTCCTGTTGACCTGTCATGATCCATCTTCTCATGATGTCCCAGTTTGGATGATAAATTATGTGAGGCCATATATAGAATTTTGCCCTTGACCAAAACACCATCAGAAATCATTATAAGAATTTTAAAGTTGTGTGTGTGTGTGTGTGTGTGTGTGTGAGAGAGAGACAGACATAGAAAAATAGCAGTATTATAACATGAATTTAAACATGAAGGTAAATATACAATTGCTAGAGATTCCTTCACCTACAAAGTCTGAAATGCACTTCACTGTTGGTCTCAGGGAGAACAAGACAACTGAAATGGTACCAAATCAATGAGCAATAAAACCGTTCCACAGAGAGAAACAGCTCTTGGGTGCTTGGTCACTGCTCTGTTTGAGTCCCAGTTCCCAGTTGCCCTACAGAGGTTGAGGGGGCTTCTGGCCTGAAGAGGGGTCAGGTACATGTCTGGGCCCAGGAGCAACAGTTTAAAGAAAAACAAATTGGGGGAGCAGGGGAGAGAATGCAGAAAAGAGAAAGCCCTGGGTGGGGAAAGGCCAGCAGGCTGCAGGAAGGAGACCAATGATTTGCCCCAAATTCCCCATGGGCCATACCCAGTGCGCAGTTCAATGACAATGATGGATGGGAAGGGATGAAGAGGATGTGGAAATGTTCATGAAGGAGATGAGAACAATCAAGAGAAAGTTTAGGGAACTGCTACTGAGGAATTGCCTATGCATCCTCACTATCGTGACATTTGCCTAACCTTTCAATGCTGAGGTCTCTGAGATTAATACTGTGACCACTGCTGTTTTCCCTTTGCATTTTTCTGGTGTACCTTTGCTGATTTAACCTTTTGATGATACCTTTATCAGGTGAGTCTTGTATTACATCTTCTAATCTGAATATCTTTTCACCAGTCTATAAATTCTTCAGCAGGGGACCTTTATATATTTGTGTAGAAAGATGTTCATTGTATATTGTGAAGTTTATAAAGCATTTTATAGAGGGGAAAAACGAAACTTTCACAAGTCATCTGGTATCTAAAAATACCTGAAAATAGCTATAGTTTTAAAGAGGAAAAAAACCTTGAAAAATTTAGGCTTTCTTCTCTTTTACCCTAACTTTCAGCCTTTTACTTTACTCATATCAATGCTAAATTAAATAGGTGAAATAAAATTGAGCCATGTGCATAATTTTGGATCCAAAGAATTAACTGAAATTCATGACATAGAAATTAACAATGAATGGTCAATCATCACGAAATAGTCTTAGGATCTTAGTGAACTAATATTTAGCCTTGTCACTAAACTGGCTTGGTATCTGCCAACCTTTAGCGTTCCTCCCCGCCCCCTTTTTTCCTATAGACTACGAACATTCCAAATAATGAAACAGCTATACCCTTATGTTCTTGAATTATATGCTTAGGGTCAATAAACCTAAGGTGACTCAGGCACTATATCAGACTATAATGGGAGGTAGTATACTTGACCCCAAAGCCTCATGGATTCAGCTATGTAGATAATACTCTGCCCCATGATGTACTGATTGATGTCAAAATAGAAAGTGATTTAAGGACAGTATGTAGAACATAAGGCAAGATCTGAAAGCCACAAGTTATCATGAATCACCAAATCAAAACATGGGTCGTAATCAGCTGGTTTTTTAACGAGCTTAGAGAATATCAACTATTAGAAAGAGAGAAAGAGAAAGGAAAGAAAAGGAAAAGCAAAGCAAAGAGAAAACCACAGAGAGTACATCAAGTGTAAACAAATCTACATCACTGATAATATAATGTTGTCAAAATCTGTGTGTTCATAACTAATAACACTCAGTGTTCTCTACTTATGTAAGAGGCAAAACAACAATAAACAGACCTCTCTTTTATACTTTCTACACCTAACTATCAGTCTGCAAACCTTCAGATTACCAAATACACTGTGACAATTTAAAAACAGTTACCAATAATAGTACTGAGTGCTCTTAGTTTTTTCATTAACTGTAACATATAGGCTACCTTTCACAAATGAAATTGTGTTATTTGAATAAGACACATGAAATAATAATAATTAGGGGTAGTTATTTACCCTAATATTTACCCCAACCACTTCTCCTGCTATTGGACCAACTTCCTGAGCTGCCAAACCTGAAACTTTGCACTTATTTTTAATATCTCTCCCCACTCAGTCCCCAAATTTAATGGAGTATTAACCCTTCTAAATTCTCTTTTCCTATTATCTCTCATTTTCACATCTATTACATTAACTTTCATAAGCTTTTATTTTCCCTAACGATATAGGCATATTTGAGAATCATTATTATTATCAGTGTTCTTACAGGTTTATTAAAAAAATATAGTTTTTCCTTAATGCTGTTATTTATTATGTTGCCTCTCAGCTTTTTTTTTTTTTTTTTTTTTTTTTTTTTTTTTTTTGCGGTACGCGGGCCTCTCACTGTTGTGGCCTCTCCCGCCGCGGAGCACAGGCTCCGGACGCGCAGGCTCAGCGGCCATGGCTCACGGGCCCAGCCGCTCCGCGACATGTGGGATCCTCCCGGACCGGGGCACGAACCCGTGTCCCCTGCATCGGCAGGCGGACTCTCAACCACTGCGCCACCAGGGAAGCCCGCCTCTCAGCTTTTTAAGAATAAATGTTGTTATTTAGTTTCTCCTTTTCCTATTTCCATTAACTCATTCAATTTTCATAGACCTGTTTCTTTTTATTATTCAATTTTAAAATAAATAGTAATCTATTATGCTTTAAGTAACTAAAATATAAAATCAGTTTTTAAAATCATTTAATTGACCCTCTCACACATTCCCTTCTATATGATCATGAGACAAGGGGAGGAAATTCTGAAGCAGAGTTGTTCTTCTTTCTAAAGTACCTTCGAAGGTAGTATAAGATGACTAGAGGATTTTAAAAAAAGGAAAAAAGAAAAAAAAAAGATTATTGGGCTTAACAGGGGAAAGGCTACAAGCCAAAAAATAAAATACATATGTACTCAGGTGTAGAAAAGGTTCTGAATCACACATTTGTCTTTCAGACATTTGTGGACAGAGCGATAGTAATATTCTCAGTGTCACAAAATACTGTCCATTTATTAAAGACAGAAAAATAACAAAATTTAAAAATATAATTTATTTTCTTTAAAATATAGTAATGCCTTTTTGCTATTATAACACAAAATACTATCTATAATTACAGTCTAAAACCAAGACATTGAAGGTTTTTTACAAAGAACTCCTTTTATTCTAATGTAGGGTAAGAGCCTAAAGAAGCTAAGAATGAGATTGCCCCCTCAAAATCTGAAAGTATCTTTTAAATGGATAAAAGAATTACCAATATATACAGAGTAGAAGGTAAACTTATGAAACTAAGATCATACTCTAGAAATTCTGGTTTTGCATGCAAATTAATTCTAATACTCATGTCGACAGGTAATACTTTGTTAGATACCATATCTTGATTTTGGGCTTAATAATATATCTGTAAGCTAATAATAAAAAGACACAAACCTACAATTTCTATTCATATCTCTTTCTCCCTAGATCCTTTGCTGTAGCTTCCTAATGAAGGGAAAAGCAAGCACGAGCCTGTTTAGGAAGCATAGATTAGTTACTACAGTTTTTTGTTGTTGTTGTTGTTTTGGGTTTTTTTGTTTCTTTTTGTTCTGAGGAGGGGGTAGAGGTTTACTATTTCTCTTTCTCCCCTGTAGTGAGGATAAGAGAGTCATGTGAAACCCTCTGGGATAGGATGAAAAAGAAAGTAGGTAGGACTCATATGTGAGTCTATTCTATTTCCCTTAGGAAAATTAGACCAATTTGGTAACTAAGATCTGGACATGTATCAGAGCACTGAGATTATCCGATGGCATTTAAACTTAATAAAAAATTAAGCCAAAGAAGTGAACTAGATAGTCTTCTATTTTCAGGAAAGTGTGACATGAAGAAAATGATTTTATCCTGGACGGGACTCTGAAACAGCCACTAATGAACACAATGATGGCAAAGTGCTTAAATAACCCAGCAGCAGAGTGGAAACCCAAGAAATTTACCAAATATTTATTTTTAAGGAAAAAAAAAAAAAGCTTAGGGGATTTCTAGGAAGATGATGGAATAAATGCTCATTCCTAGAAAAATCATAGAACAACCAAACTATCAGAATCATTGAAAAGCAGACCCAAAACCTAACAAGATAAAATTAAGAATATCATACAACTCAAATTGGTTAACTTAAGTCTAAGGAACAAGTATGAAAAACTACCCAAGGGGAAGAAAGGTTGCAAGGAGTCCAAGACACCTAAAATGGTGAAAGTTCTTAAACCACTTAAATATCCAATAGATATAAATGAATCCTATTTTAAAGGATAAAAGAATAATGACTGGCCTCACAAGGAACACATTACAGTAGCAAAAGACAGTGTTAAAAGTTTTAGAGAGTCCATGCAGAGAAAAATTGATTTGTTTGGGTCAAGAATCAGTGAAGACCTGCAGTACAGCAAACATAAACCACATATGAAGTAGTAAAGAGATACCAGAACACAAAACAAACATTCAGATCTGGGAAAAAAAACAAAACAAACAAAAATCTATTATAATCTCATTACCTCCTTGGATGTGGCTATTCTGGTACAATATTAACAAAATCAATTGTTCCCTTAGATAGGTTTATTTAAAATATATTCTATTTAAACCTGCATTCTAATACCATTTAATTTAGTTGCTTTTCTGATGAATGAAAGATCATATAACTGCAAGAGCCTGCAGTCTGAATGTCCCACTGTCCTGCAGCCCTTACTGTTCAACAAAATAACTTGAATTTCAATGTCTTCCCAGCCATACAACTTCCCCTCCCCATCCACAGAGATTTAGTTTATCTGGGCACAAAGGAATTGTGTCACCTTCACTGTGGACTCCTCCACACTGTAACACACTTCCTTGAGCTCTCATGGCACTCCCTCTGCACAGTGCCCACTCTACCATCAACCTCCAAAACATCACTAATATGCAATCACTGAGTGTAAAAGTCTTGTATGGACTGAGAAAATCTCCTAAAACTGTTGCTAAATATGATCGTTCTCCAAATGCAAAATAAGAATGAATGTAAACACTTCAAAGGGAGCCATTTCATTGGCAGACCCTCATTCCAATAGCTATATGCCAATCTTATCCTCCCTCTCCCCAGACTTTTCTCTTTCATCTCTCTTCCCTTGTTTCTGAATCCTCGAATCTTGAAAAAGTACTCTCCCCCCCCCCACAACTGCTCTCATCTTGACTATTCACCCAAACAATTTATTTTTGCTGCTACCATCTACCAGATCAGCCCAAAGTGCTACTCTTTTCACAGCCCCAATCCGCCCATCAAGATGTCTTCCTAAACAGCATGAAATAGATATAGTATAGGTATGTCATGTATCCTCTATTTGCCTCTCCAAATTGTCTCTCTGACCTATTCTACCTTGTTTTGTGCTTCAAAATGCTCACCTCTATGGACTGTATCACTGGGGTTCCCTTGCCATCTGGCTTATAATTACACTCTTCCAATGGGAGGGGCTAACAGATTGAAAGGCGGAGGAAGAAGGTCAGGGTATTTATTCCTCCACTTACCTCCCTGCCAGGCTGAGGGCTAGCAGTGAGTATATTCCTCTATTGAAGGCCACGGTTCCTGTAAGGCTGGCAGCCTTCTCCTATAGCTGTAAATGTCATCGTGTTCCAGTAACTTCTCTGAAACCTTGTCCCTTGAAGTTTATAGCTGTTACTAGTCCAAAATGCTTATCATCTTGTTGGTTTCCCTTAACTCTGCCCACACTTTCATTAAACTCTCTTCAGGCACCCCACTTGAGTGTGCCATCCATTTCCTGCCAGAATCCTGGCTGATCCAGCAGGGAGGGAAAGAAACTAATTAAAAATTATATTGGCATCCTTAGAGAGATTACAGAGAATAAAATACTCATAATACAAGAATTGGTTGTTCTGAGAAAGGAACAATCAGAGAATAAGAAAGAGTTCTTGAAAATTAAAAACATGACTGCTGAATAAACACATCAATAGAAGCACTGAATAACAGAACCAGGCTGAAGAGCAAATTTGTAATTTGGAGGACAAACTTCAGGGAACTCTCCGAAGTATAGAATAAAAAGGAAAAAAGAAAAGAAAAGAAAGGACATATGGGAAAAGGTTAAGATGGAGCTCCAACTGTCTTCACAGTTCTGAGAAAATGATTTTAATCTAGAATTCTAATGAACTATAATAAAACCTGAGGGCAAAGTAAAAATACAAATATTCAAGGGCCAGAAGGCTTACCCCCCACACACTGTTTAAGAAAAAAATAATAATACTGAGTTTATGCAATCTAAGCAAAATAGCAGTGAAATACCTAAATGGAAAACTAGTTGAAACTGTATCTTCATTACTATCATGCTAGTCCAAACATTATATCAATTATTGCTGAAACACTGCAATAGCTTTTTAATTGTTTTTCATGCTCCCATTGCTGTACCCCTCCTATCCTTTCCCACACAGAAGCCCATGTAATTTTATTATAGTTTAATATTCTATTTTATTTATTTTTTAATGTAGGTAATATATTCACATTGAAAAATACATTCACACGATTTGAAAATAAAAGGTACAAAAAGGCATTACATTTCTAAGACCCAGACAATGGGGTCCCTGCACTTTAGAGGGCCTGTTATATGTCTCTTTCAGGTACACCCCTCCAGTAGGGGAAGAGTACACAGAGCCAAGGACATATTCATCAAGACCATGCTCCAGGTACTTGAACCCTGGGACTCTCTGCCCAGATGGGCTAAGCCCTCTTCCAGGGCTCATAGGTTGTCCACCTTTGGCTGAACACAGGGCCCATCAGGACACCTCTAGGCCCAAGGAGTGGGCAAGTGGTAGCTGTATGTGGGTGTACAGAGAGTCCTGATGTGAGGGCAGGTGTCCAGCCTTCATGGTATGTCTGAGAGTGGGGTTGGGGTAGGAGGACAGGGTGGACAGGCCACATGATGGCCATATCAGAGTGAATCTGGATAACAGTATACTGCAAAAAGCATCAGTCCCATCTTTGTCCCCAGCTAAAAGGTTTCCGTTCCCAAAGACAACCACTGTTTCTGACCCAAGAGTGATCATTTTAAATAACAAATCTGGGGCTTCCCTGGTGGCGCAGTGGTTGAGGGTCCGCCTGCCGATGCAGGGGACGCAGATTCGTGCCGCGGTCCAGGAAGATCCCACATGCCGCGGAGCGGCTGGGCCCGTGAGCCATGGCCGCTGAGCCTGCGCGTCCGGAGCCTGTGCTCCGCAACGGGAGAGGCCACAACAGTGAGAGGCCCGCGTACCACAAAAAAAAAAAAAAAAAAAAAGTCTTTTAAATAACAAATCTGATAATGTAATCTCCACCCTAAAATTTAGTGGTTCTCCATTACTGTTGGGATACAATCCAAAATCCTTAAAATGGTCAACATGGTGCTTCTCAAACTATAATATGCATTAGAGTCATTGGGGATTCAAGTCTGGTTCAGTAGGACTGGGGTGAGGCCTGAGATTCTGCATTTCTAACAACTTCCTAGGTGACACAGATGCTGCTGGTCTGTAGGCCACAGTAGAGAGGGCCTAACGAGATTAATATTCCTTTTGAAGCTATAATTTCAGCTATCCCAGTTAGGGAAAGAGACTTTTGTCCTGGTATACCTTCCTCATTTTGAAGCTGCAGCTGATACACGCAGATGGGAACATGGACAGAAATGGCCCATTAGTAATAGTAGCTAACATTTATTCATTCATTCAACAAATATTTATTGGACATCTCTTTGTATGTGCTACCACTGGCTTAGGGAGCCTGGCAATGAACAAGAAAAAGTCTCCATCTTCATGGAGCTTACAACCTAGTAGGGCAGATAGAATCAACAAGTAAGTTAGTAACAATGTTTGGGGCTAAGAAGAAAAATAAACCAAGATAAGGAGCTAGAAGGTAAGAAGCCTTGCTGTTTTCGACAACTGAGTCATATACAAGGATAGATTTAATGTTTTTTGCCGTACTAAGTACTAAGGTAGGCACTATGCTGAGTACCTTAAAGAGATAAAGGTGCTATTATCTCACTTATTTTGCAGGTAATAAAACTGAAGCTTAGAGATGTTAAGTACCTTGTCCAAGGTTAAACAACTAGGGGAACCAGGATATGGACCCTGACAGTATGGCTATTTCCAACTTCTGTATTAATGAACTTTTGCTGAGGAAAAACACAACCCCCAAATCTCAGTGGCTTGCAAGTATGTATTTCTTGCTTCTGTTATACAAGGGCTGGAGCTCTGCTGTGCTCAGCTGGGCTCCCCACGTCTTAATATTCTTGAAACAAGACTTAAACTTTTAACCTCTAAACTGTGAGGTGTTGGCCTGCCAGTTTATGACAAACATTAAGTAACTCAAGTACCAATACCACCAGATATACCACAAGAGGATCACTAGACCAAGAGGGATAAGCTAACATTGAATCAACAAAATTTTCCCTTTGTTGGTTTAAAACTCCCAAATTTCAATCACTTAAACTTTTTTCTAAAGTTTAAGAAAAGTAAGCTTAATATGCAGTAGCTCAGTTTTAGCAGTGGTTCTTAATCTTTTGGGGTTATAATCTCTTTGAAAATCTGATAAAACTTGGGCTCTCTCTCAAGAAATAACGCTCATCAGTCTACACAATTTTGCATTCAATCTAAGGGGCAAACAGGTCCCTAGAAAAGCCAAAATCCTCAATTTGAGAACCATTAAATTGTAGCATCTGCCAAAATAAATCTCTTCGCTGAAAACTTCCTTCCACTCCCTGGTGAACAACAGTGATTCTCTTTTACTAATTATTTCATTTAACTAAAAGATACCTAACTCTGATTATTAGCAATCAGAAACATAGTTTTGTAATCTAAGACAGTTCTGCAGCAAAAAAGAACAGGGGCCTAGCTAGCTGTTAAGAACTAACTATTTCAGCTTCCCTGAAGGCAAGTTTTACTTATCAATTATGTGTGTATGAATTAGTCATCAATATTTTTATTCTATGGTGGCTGGTTTTCCGTCTATACTCAGTGGCTTACAAGTATGTTGTTGAATACAACTCTGGTCCTTCAGAAATACAAATATAATTGTAAATTATCCTAAGTCATATAAAACTTTTTTTTTTAGAGGAAGGTAAATTTGCCCACTCCTCCCCCAAATCATGAAACTTTCATAGTGTATTATTGACCTTACTCTATTTTCTTTATAAACACAGTACTATTAAAATGTAAAACCAAACACTGGAGCAAGCAGGCAAGTTGTTAACATTTGATACTTGAGGGCCCATGTTTCATTATACAACAACTGAATCACAACCTGATTAAGCTCTCAGCAATACAACATACCCAAATTATTACGTGGCAATACAAACAGTTTAAAGTAAACAGAGCTATAAGGATGCTTAAATATACACTGAAACAAGGCCAGCTGTGTCTGTGACTTGATCGCCATTATCTTGAAAGAGAGCTAATACTATGATAGTTGTCCACAGAATCATTTTTAAAAAGGTATTGTATTTAGTCAGTGTTTTTTCAATAAAAAATGGCAATAATATGTGAATTGAACAGATCTAGGGACAATATAAACAAACAGGTAAATTTATATTATTTGCTTTCAGCAGAAGCAATAATAAAATATTCTTTCATTTTGAGAGGCAGTATAGTGTTGAGATGAATAGAACAAACTTCAGAGGCTAAATGCCTCAGTTTGAATCCCAGCTCTCCCAGGTACACTAGCCAGATGAACAGGGGCAAGTTAGATAACCTCTCTGTGCCTCAGCTTCTTCTTATGAAATGGGTGAGTTAATGGATGACTCCAAGTACAGAACTTAGAATGGCACCCGAAGAAAAAGTCCAAGCACTAGAATGTAAGCTGTATGAGGGTAGTGATTTTTACCTCTTTTGGCCACTGATGTATGTAGTGCCTAAACATAGCAGGTGCTCAATAAATATTTGTGGAATGAGTGACTGATATCACTGTTATCAACATGGTGATTTCTGGATAGATGGAAAAAACTGAACCATTTAAGCTCAGCTACTTAAATTTGGAAACTTTCCCTTTCTTCGCATACGCCCTCCCTCTAAAACAAAAGAGAAACATAAGCATTCTTAAGTTGTACATCCAACTCTTCTAAGGCCCACAGCACCAAAATATGATCGATAAACCAGATTTCAGTTGAGCAAGAGTGCCATCTAGTGCTCATAAAAGCTACAACAAGCTGAGAATTCGGAGTAGATTTTCATAGTGTGAAGACAAAAAAAACCTATAAATGCAAAATTCGTTAGGAAAAAATCTGCTCTATCAACAGCCAAAGTCTTTGAAAGAAAGGTATTTATACAGAAAATTAAAGAATTAAAGCTTTTAAACTTAGTATATACCATATTAGAAGAAACATTTTAGAGAGTATGCTCAAGATCTACTTACCATAAAGGTCATCCTGCTATGAATAAAGTGGTGCATTGAGCTTATTTTCTTTTCAATGGCATGTGTTTTCTGGTCTTATTAGAAGAAACAGAAGTATCCATTATAAAAATTTTGGAAAAATATAGAAAAGTATAAACCACAGACCAGAGGTAACCACTGTTAGCATTTGGAGTACATATATATATTTATCCTTGATTTAAAATATACATGGGAAAAACATTTTAATTTTCATCAAATATTTGGCCAAGATATTAAAAATGAAATATGAGAATATGATAAATGATATTTTTAAACTAAAATTGAGAGCTTTCCCTACAATTAAAAAAACCCTAGCCTCAACATTGTATTCAGTGGGGTAAAATTTTTTAAAACTTGCTGTCAGTTATGTAATCATTTTGGCCTGGTTTTGCAATAGCCAAAATTTATAAGGACTGGGCTTAAAAAATGAAAAAAGATAAATTATTTCACCTGTTCTCTTTTAGATATCACTAAATTGATAGTATACCAATTTGAATTTGGGAGATTTGAATTAAAAATTTGGGTTTGCAATAATGTTTAATCTTGTTATTCAATTTGAGAATGCTCATAGAAGTTTTTGGCTTTATTTTTAATTCCCCTTCCCCTCAAATCATTAATACAGCCAAGATTTGATTCACAGCTCATTACATAATCATTAAATGATGAAAAGAAAGCTGTCTGCCACTTCCTACCTTTTGGACAAATGCTGTTTTTACATTTAGTACAAAGAATGGGAATTAGGGAATTTCCTAGGATCACACAGGAATAATAGGGTCAGAAGAGTCATGGGGGAAGATGGAGAAAAAAAGACCAAGAAGCTGTTAGAGGGAGGTGGGCGGGCCTCTCCAACTGAACGTTGGTAGCCTCCAATCAGTGAGGCAGTAGGGCCTTGGGGAGGGCAACTACTGGCCAGGCTGGGGTGAGGCTCCTTTATCTGGAGACTGGTTGCAAGGCTGGGAAGGGGGGCAGAGCCTGGGCTCATACTGTCACTTGCTGGACTGCACTCTCTTCCAGACATTAATTAGGTTCCTGGGCATAACCTAAATTACAACTCTCTTCATAGTAGGCAGGGAGGCCCATTCGTCCCAGCACCTAGTTTCAGGACATAAGCTGCTGTGGTAGGCTGCTTTAAAATGGCTCCCAAGGATCCATGCCCTATCTTCTGGTACTTACTCTATTGTGTAATATTCTTCTAATGAACAGACTAAGGCAGAACTGATGGCATGTCTCATCCAACATTTGGTTATAAAAGACTGACTTCTGTCATGCTAGCATTCTTTTGCTGGTATCTTGTCTCTGGTTCTTCTCAGGTGCTCTCTCTGAAGAAGCAAGTGGAGAGACCCACATGGCAAGGAACAGCAAGAGCTGCCAGTCAATTACCAGCAAGGAATTGACGTTCTCAATCCAACAGCTCTCAAGGAACTGAATCCTTCCAACAGCCATGTGAACTTGAAAACACATTCTTCCCCACTTAAGCCTTCAGATGAGACCACAACCCTGGATGGCACATTAACTGTAGGCTCGTGGGAGACCGTGAAGCAGAGGTCCTAGCTAAACTACAGCCAGATTCCTGACCCACAGAAACTGTGAGATAATAAATGTGTATTGTTTTAAGCCACCAAATTTGTTATGAAGCAACAGATAACTAATTCAGTTGTTAAACAAAGAAAAGCTGCTTGAGCCCACTTGAGAGAGCATACCCTGAGAATCTGTCACTGGCTTTTGGCAGCCTCCCCAGTCACCACCAAGGCCTAGACCCTTCTTGTGCCCCTGGCACAACTGGGCACTTCTTTTGTGAGTTTACAGATTAGGTTCTCCTCAGTTCACCTGCCTGGTATCTCTCTCCCACCCAAGGGGTTTTGTACCTTCAACATCTGAAATAAATAATAAAACATCTGAACAAACTTCCTAGCTCCATGCTTCAGTGACCAGACCAATATGGAATCTAAGTGCATGTGTGGCTTCTAAGATAAGCCACCCATCCTGACTATGTATTATTAGTTTTAGTGCTCTTTGGAATTTACTATTTACCAACTGGTATGAAAATACTTTAGTATTTTAACAAGTATTGCATGCCAGTGCATAACGTCTGAACATCAACCCTAGTTTATGCTGTGAAGTTAATTCATCAGACAATATTCAAGATCTTAGTTCTATTTCCTTTCAGTGAGTTTTTAAATACAATTTATGTAATTTTTGCAACTTCTTTTAGCCAGCTCAATCTTTAAATTATGATGGTATTACCACATGGAAACTGCCAAGCTAGAGTTGTTTTATTTATAATGCCCAACAGTATAGTGAGAAGGAGCTTTGACAAAAGTCACAGTTACATGTTCATACATGCACTGACACATAGCAAAAGGAAAGAAAAGGGGGGGGGGTCACAATAAGGAAACAAAAATGAGGTCAAAATTTAGTCTGCAGGAAAGAACAACAGAGCATTAGTTACAGCCAGTAATAAGAGGTTTGGTTTGGGCATGTTGGGGATAGAAGCAGTGTGTACTTATATAAACAAACAGATAAGCTAAGAAGAAAAGTTAATTATTACATTAAAAGTTATTTGCTCCACTAAGCTGTCTTTATTACCCAACCCATTCTGATCTTTCCTTGCTCTGAATTATTGTAACGCTCTATATGTCGTTTAATTTTCCCACATTGATTTTAAGTCATCTTCCAATATAAAAATAATATGTGCTCACGAACAAAAACAAAAAGACTATAGGAAAACAGATTGGTGCTTAAGGATGTAGAGTCAGACATGCCTCCTAACTCTCAGTATTCACTACTTGAGTTAAGTTGCTTCATCTTTCTGTTTCCTCATCTATAAAATGTAAAACTCACGTCACAGAATGGCTGTAGGTATAAAACTAGATATTGCAGTAAAATGAGCCTTCAAAGGAAGTGCACAGGTAGTTTGTAAAAATTCTTCCAGAATGTGAATGTAAATGTCAAATATAAAAAGGCAAAATATAGCAAGAATTGAGTTTTGAAGATCTGGTGTGACACAGGTAGTGTCACCCGCAGTCGCACCACCTTTAGGAGCACTGAGGACCAAGGAAAGCAGTACCCAAGCAGGCTGGCAAGTGCTTCTTCTCAACAAGAAACCCTAGCTTTTGAGACGTTCATGTTTCCTTTGCTAAATAAATTAGAAACTTAATCTAATTTCAGAGCAAGTGGGTGTATTCATATTTGTTTTGCTTTGGGAAGATAGCTTCCTCAAAACCTGTAACCCACGTGAAATCTTGCAATGTTATATGTCAAATGCTTATAACAAAGCCTGGCATATAGTGAGCACTCAATAAAATTAAGTATTTATTAATGATTATTATTATAAAAAGAAAAATTAAAATCTCCAATAATCCCACCTCTAAAAGAGAACCAGGGTTTTGGTACTATTTTGTTACAAGCAGGTTTCCTGACATTTTCCCCTCTCTATAAAAAAATATATTTGGCCTACTATTTTAAAAGTTGCTTTTCCACTTAAATATAATTTTTTATTTTCTTATACATTTTAAAACAACTTTCAATAACTATGTAATAGTCCTTTATACAGATGTACCATAATTTAATTAACTAATAATTTCATTATTGGATATTTAGATTACCAACTTATATATAATAATATAAACACATTTATATCATAAATAATACTACAGAGATTATCATCATACATAAATGTTTTTTCAGATGAGTTCTTAGATGTGGAATTACTGTGTACATACACTCCCACTAACAGTTGCACTACTGTCAACGTACTACCACAAAATTTAACATTTTTAGTGAAAGTCTTGATTTGTTCTTAATTGCTTTTCTCTAAATCATTGCAAAACTCTTAACAGTAGTGGTTGTTTTCAACTTCTTTTTATAATTATCACAGTGCCATAACAGTGTTAGGCACAAAGAAAGATTTTAAATGAATTCTTACTTTAAAAAAGTATTCCCATTTCAGCCTTAGATAGAGAGGGAGGTCAGCTAGAGGTATAGTGAGTTCAGGAAAGAAAACAATAACCCTGTTATTATTTTAAGAAAGGAAAAAGAACTATAATTTAGTTTCATTCCAACCAATAAAAAGCATTTAATACAAATATGCAGTACTAAAATGACAGAATATTTATCTCAAGGTTTGACTCTTCACATTTTACTACAAAATTACTTTCAAGTTCAAAGAAGGAGCCATTGAAGGCCAGTATAAATTGGAATTAGACACCCCTTAATCAGAACAATTCCCACTAAGGATTTATTTATAATAATAAAATGCACTAAAGGGAACAAAAAATAATAATAAAATAAAGATTAAAATACTCATTGCTTGGTGGAAGAGCCAAACACAACTCTAGCTTAGAGTGAAATTTTTGTTTAGAAATTTACTTTTATACATTAAAATGAAGAAAGAAAAGGGCTTGCCAGACACCCATACTCCAATACTTAGTACAGGCCCAATCATCCAAGATTTGTTTAAATCTTCAGCATCTAAATAAGATGAACTAAACTTTTAATGCAGTATTTAGGGAAAAAAAGCAAATTTGTTAGTAGTTTGTTAGTAGTTGTCACTAATGAAAGAAGTATAATATTTAGATTTTCCATCTTCTTTGACAAGGTTTACTGCCATATTATTATTTTCATCATGCTATATTAGATTTTTAGTGTACATGCCATAGATACCAAACCTCTGACCTAACAAATGGTATGCAAAAGTATACAAAATGGCACTTACTATTATGAGTTTGAAAATATTTTGTGCTTAACAGTATAGTTATAATGGGGTTTACAATTAGAAAATATCAGTGAAATATTTTAAAATCTAACTTATAACATATAGGCAACAAAGTTAACAATGTCTAAACAATTATGTTAGTTCAACACAGTTCAAATTGGGTAATTTCTTAAAATCATTTTATAACTTTAGTTCGTAATTTAAGAAACCAAGATTAAAATGTTCCAATGTGATCAGGTAAATGTTGAACTATGGAAAGGACAAGAAAAAAATACTTTTTACACTATTTAAACATAATCCTTTATGATCCTATGATAATTTTCCAAATAACTAAATAAAAGAATCCAAAGACTTTCAAGTATGCGCAGGAAACATACAAGTGGAAAAATGATTTCTATAAGAGCTCCAAGTAATGATATAATCTGGGCTTGCCTTCTTAAAAAGACAATAGAAGCCCCTTTTCTTTTTAGCTGTAAACAACTTGCTGTATGACATGTAACGCAATACAATATTTTGGGAAATTTCAAACGTTTATAATCCACGAGAAAAACACTCAACACTCCTACACCATTTTTTTAAGCCCACAATAGTGCAGTCTTTCAGCTACAAAGCCAGAAGCCAGTTATAAAACCAGTACTTTTCCGCTACTTGTGGGGCGGGGAAGGGGATGTTCAACACTGCAAACGTTAGGGTCTAAAATAAGATCATTGCAAGGAGTTACTACAGCACTCACACTGCCAGCATTGTCATGGCAACAATGAACTAGCTAGGAGAATGCTCTTTTAACATTCAAAGCTAATCTTGAGTCTATTACTCACGGAAATATACCAAATTTTCTTTTAGGCAGTTCACTAAAGAAATCATCTTACTTGGTAATCTCTTAATGTAAAGATAAGCCTTTTATATATCATATTTCCAAGATCACAGTCTTAGCCACCTTCTTGCAATCAGCTGAAATTTATAATGACAACATAATGAAAATTATATGCCACAGTGAAACACAAAGATTCAATAGAGTTCAAATGCAATTTCAAGATGCGTCAGGGTTTAAATAGGAATTTGATATGCAATTTAATAACATCTGAGAATGTGGTTTCTCCTAGAAACCAAAGTTTTACATTTCATCCTGAAGGAAAAATAATTTGGAAAAGAAAGTAATATATATTTTAATAGGAAACATATTAAATTTTTATTCAGATAATGCAGTATAATGATGAAAAGCATGGACTCTGGAGTCTCACAGCCTGGGTTTGAAACCTGGCTCCTTTTCTTACTGAGCTATGATACCTTGGGCAAGTTATTTAACCCATCTGAGCCTTGATTTTTTTTCCTGATGCATAAAATGGGGCTAATAATACCTACTCTTACAGTGTTGTGGTGAAGATTAAATAAAAAGGGTTAAGAATATATGAAAAGGGTTAAGAACTAGGTTTCGCATATAGAATGCCTATTCTTATTACATTCAAAAATACACATTTCTTCGAAACTAGAAAGATTAAGAGACTGCTGAAAATGACTTAAGGTAACCTTGTCCCAATGTGTGGCAGATTCTAAGCGGGGCAGGCATGGGAGCTCAGGAGGAGCCCCAAAGACACCTGCCATGCCCTATGCAGCAAATTCAAGAAATCAAACATGATACAAAATCTCTTCAAGCCCTGTTACTTCTGGGGTATCTTTGGGGCCATGTAATCTTTGCTTAGTTACTTTGTTCTTAAAATCATATCAAGCAGTCTAGGCCAGGCCAGTTATCCGGCCAGAGTGAAAGGACTGTTTTGGGGACTTTCTGCTTAATATGTCAAGCTCCCACTGGGGGAAGCAGAGTAGGAACACTGATAGTGCAGCTTTAATCTCCTCAGCAGACCATCAAGGCAGGCAGTCTCTGCAGCAAATCTGCCTGAAGTATCAGACATGAATCGACTAGGCACAGAGGATTCAGCTGCTTACTGACAGCACTGGCATATAAGTCATCATTTGCTTTTCTACATTTTTTACCCCTGAAGATACATTGGAGAGTCAGATGTTCCTAAATGGAACAATAGACGAGCATTGTATCAGGGGAGGAATCCGGTTCCCAGAGTGCTAAAACAATGTTTATAAAACCCTTACTTTGGTTCCTAGAGGTGCTATTTCCTCTAGGATGCTACTTCCTAGGGCCAAGAGACCTGGAAAGTAGGTGAAAACTTTCCCAGTTGCCCAGAGACTTGGGGTACCCTAAAGGGCATATGGTGCCAGAGGGCTCAACTTCCCATCTCCTCTCCCCCAACTGCACTGTGAGGGCAGAACAGAATACTAATAGTTAATATTCACTGAGTGCTGAGTTACAGTAAACATTGCACTTGTTACCTCATTTAATCCTCACAACTCTGTGAGGGAACTGAGGCTTAAGCAGATTATATAACTTGCCCAAGGTCACAAAGCTTGGCAGAGTAGGACTTAGAGCCAGGTCTGACTAACTCTAAAGCCCATGGTTTAAGCATGCTCCTTTACTGCTGTCCAGGTATTAAAGCACAGGCCTTGGCAATGGACCTCTCCATGTACACTTGACCCCTGGATGACACATGCACCTGTTTGCCTGCGACCCCTCCCTACTGGTGCCACATTGACATACTAGAATGGTGCTGAACTCCAAGGAGGGGATGGATGCTACAGATCTGCCATCACCAACGGAGCAAAATTCTGAGTAAGTCCACCACTTACCCTGAGGCAGTGGTTGGTTAGAAGCATCCTTTGGTAAAGTTGGACATAGCATTAATATGTTAATATATTAAAATTTACTGTACAAAAGGCAATTAGGGGTGTAAATACATGTGGATACAAAGAGTGGGATATATGAAAGTCAATTATAAGTCAATACATAAAAATCCTAAACTCTAAACAGAAAAATCCTAAAGTAATGCCAGTTTGGAGTTTGACTCATTAGCTAAAAGACCTAGATCAAGTTCATCATCATCTTCTTTATTATCACCAATATTCATCACCATCATCACCAATATTTACTGAGCACTTACTGTGTATCAGGCCCACTTCTACATACTTTACTGTTCACTTAATTCTCAAAACTACCCTGTGAGAGTGGTATTATTATCCTCATATTACAATAAGTAAACAGTCTCAAAAAGTTTATTCGTAATTAACTTTGTACAGTATATCAAAGTTTACAAAATGCTTTACCAATATCATCTCCTTTAATTTTTATAATCACATCACAAGGCAGATATTAAAATTATGTCAATTCACAAATGAGGAAACAGACTACAGAGGTTAATTTATTCATGGCTGGTAAAGAAAATCCAAGATCTTTAAACCCTTCTGAAGCAACATCTCTAGTCAATGTGAGACTCTGTATATTTAAAATAGATGGTTAGAAAGAAAAAAAATCAAGAAAAAGCAAAAGCTTCTTTTGTTTTTAAAGTAGAATAATGATTAAAATTAAGAGACGCTTACAGCCTTTTCTTTGATATGCCAAAAGATAGATAAGCACAGCGCTTGGCATATAGTAGGTACACAGTAAATACCTCATGAATGAAATGAGAAGAAATATTCAGTGCATTCAGTGGTAAAATCTACACTGCCTCAATAAAATTTCATTTATGCTCAGAATCTCTGTCATCAAGAAAACTGAATAAATACAGATTAATATTTTATAATTTAAGACTGCCAATGTATACATTACTTGTTAGATGAAAAAATAGACACACCTTAATTTGGTGAGCTGTAATCACTATCAATGACCTTGAGAGATCTTATTTTGTGAGAAACCCCATCTCCCTATCATTTAAATCACTTTTTACTTTTGAAAGCCTTCTCTAAATATGTCCTTCGGTACCACTGATCATATCATTCTACCATTATTTTGCAAGGCTTGGCCTTTATCACATGATCGGAAGAATTTCTTACTGTGTTTAGGCTATGAATAGCATTTGAAAAATTACTCAGTTATAATTATAGACAGCTAACACCTGCCAACTTGCTAGAAAATGAAATCATGTCAAGTTTAAAGACGACTGCAATGCTTGTCAAACAGTGAAGTGTGAAAACAGTAAATGCTCATTTTTAGTGGGGTAAACTAAGATTCTAATTAGACTTTACTGAATATTACACATAGAATTGACAAATTATCCTAGCTATTTAAGAAAGCATATGTATATGTATGTATGTGCATATTTTATATATATATAAAATACATATGTATATATTACATATGTATAAAATCTTGTCAATTTAAACAATTTTTAAGTTAAAACATTAATACTATTCATTTAATGAATATGTATATATGAAAGTTGATTTGGGTAATATAACTAACAAAACTCACACCATAAATTTTATTTTCCTTTAGTATGGTTTAAAAGCTTAGGAAGTTGTTTGAAGGTAATTTTATAATATAATATTTTAAAAATCTATGAAGACCTTTCCCTTTTAAAATTAAAGAGTCAGATTTAAAGAAAGCATAAAACTAAAAGTATTTCATTTTTCTAAGGTAATTCCATATTTCATTGCAATCTTATTAGATTTTTCTATAAGTAATTGTAGAAAAGAGATAAGAACATGAGAAGACATGATTCTTGTGTTGCCAAATTTCACAAGTCTTTTTCATATAAACTGAAACATGTCACAAATGGTGACAGTTTACTAGTAGTATACAGGCTTTCAACAATAAAAACGCCTATTGTGAAAGTCCAATAAATGGTCCTAACAGCTATCCTACAAAAACTCCCTAAGTATTTTCAGTGAAAAAGCATTTTTTTAAAAAACAAGCATCTTTTTTTTCTTTGAGCAATATTTTTTACACCTTTATTGGAGTATAATTGCTTTATAATGTTGTGTTAGTTTCTGCTGTATAACAAAGTGAATCAGCTATATGTATACATATATCCCCATATCTCCTCCCTCTTGCATCTCCCTCCCACCCTCCCTATCCCACCACTCTAGGTGGTCACAAAGCATGAAGCTGATCTCCCTGTGCTATGTGGCTGCTTCCCACTAGCTATCTATTTTACGTTTGGTAGTGTATATATGTCCATGCCACTCTCTCACTTCGTCCCAGCTTACCATTCCCCCTCCCTGTGTCCTCAAGTCCATTCTCTATGTCTGCGTCTTTATTCCTGTCCTGCCCCTAGGTTCTTCAGAAACTTTTATTTTTTTATTTCATATGTGCACATACAATATTTGTTTTTCTCTTTCTGACTTACTTCATTCTGTATGACAGACTCTAGGTCCATCCACCTCACTACAAATAACTCAATTTCATAAAAAACAAGCATCTTTTAAAAGACTGTTTTTCTATACACAAATGTCATGGTAAATGTATCTTTATTGACATTAGTTTAACTTGGTGTAGTAACCAACAGGAAAAAAAGCAAAGCATAAAATAATGTTCCCATAGTGTGGGTTAAACTTCCAATCTGCCCATTGCCCCTAGTAATACCATCATCAAATATTCTGAAGAACCCTCAGATGCCCCTGAGTTTACTGTGCTAGTGTAACTGAAGTAGCAGTTCATAACATCAAGGTCAATTAAGGTCTTTCTCTCTTAATGTAATAAATGTGATCTACAAAAGCTGGGTCAAAGTAAATCCTATTTTCTATTGACTTCAATTAAAAACTAAATATTTGGGGCTTCCCTGGTGGCGCAGTGGTTGAGAGTCCGCCTGCTGATGCAGGGGACATAGGTTCGTGCCCCGGTCTGGGAAGATCCCACAAGCCGTGGAGGGGCTGGGCCTGTGCGCCATGGCCGCTGAGCCTGGGCGTCCGGAGCCTGTGCTCCGCAACGGGAGAGGCCACAACAGTGAGAGGCCCGCGTACCGCAAAAAAAAAATAAATAAATAAAAGTAAATATTTTATCATGATGTGAAAAAAACAGACTGATTTGAGAAACTGTGACAAAGAAGAGATTATAATTGGTGGCGAGGCTTGCTTGGTGCTGATATACATCCAGCATAACTTTCATCCTTTTATGCAATTTAAGTACTGCCTTCCCTCCACCAGCATCTCCCCTGTCCTTCCACAAATTCTAAAATTTCCCCGTGCCTCTGGTTCCTCCAGTACATGCTAATTTGCTACTCATAAACACTGTTTTTAGATATGAAATTATTTATGATTAAGACATAACACCAAATAGGGCCCCATTGTTTCAAAGTTCTAAGTGATTAATAATCCTTCATCAAACCGAAGATTCTACAGCTACTTTCTGTCACATCAAAGTTTCAACAAATCCTTAAGTTGGCTGTTTAAGTTATTATCTACTCAATTGGTTAAAAGATATCCTGCAAATTTCTAATGGCTTACAAAAGGAAAATAAATATAACCCTAAAACAAAGAGAACAGCACATCTATTTTCAAATTCTTTTACTCCAAGAATGATCTGTATAGCACTTTAAGGGCACACAGTATTAAAGACAAGAAAATAATTCTAATTAAGCTAAACTATTGTTTCAGGGAGTCCTCCTGACATAAACAACCCATGACCTTAAATTGAAATCTAATAGGCAAGTGTTTAACATCCCATTTCCCTACAAAACACTACATCTCATTTATAAACAAAAACAATGTTAGAAAAATATTTTAAAAATTGATCATTCTGGTTTTTTATTTGTTTGTTTCCATGCTAAAGACCATTTGGGGCACTGTAACAGGAATAAAATATTTGAAATCTGAAAACTTAAAAAAAAAGAGTATCCGTGTTAGTTTCAATCTTTCTTAAAAGTCAGAACAAAGGAAGAGGACAGTGAGGGTAGATAGTGTAGATATGATTCATCCTGTAAGCCAGTGAGTAGAAAGAACATAGGCTTTTTACTTTGTTTTCAAAGCATTTAGAAAAAAAAAAAAAAGTTAAAGATTTGCCTTCAACTTCTTTACATTCTTCTTCCAAAGAAGTCCAGACAACCTGAGGGTAAATAGTATTCTCCTCTGAGTTCAAAAGCAAAGAAAGAAAGTGGTCAAAGATAGGAATAAGAGGAAGCAGGAGGCTTTCTGAGGGAACGGGACTGAGTTCTCAGTGTATCAATAAAATAAGGAAGGCCAAAAAACAGTGGATATGGAAGAGAGAAGCTCAGTGTAAACACTGAAAGAGGACTTTCATATTTGCTGTGATACCTAAGAGTCAGCAGTGAATGTTTGAGATGGACTACCTTAAATTTTTGGCTTTGACTAGACACGGCAGTAAAATAGAAATAAAAACAAAACAATCATCTTAAAAGGCCAAATCTGCTTCTAGAATGTTCTGAATCTGTTATATTTTATAGCATCATTATAAATTAGTTACATTTCCAATCTAATAGAATCTAAATTATAACTAGACCAAAGCAATATATTACCTAGTTAGATATCAGTTTTATTGGCAGCCTCTGACTAACCTGTCTTCTGTCCCTCTTCTTCCTCACCAACAGAAACCTTTGTTAACACGATGGGGGCTCTTCTGGCTCTTAGGGGCTGAATGTGGATTAATCCAAACCAAAAATAGAAATGCCCAATTTCTTTGCCAGTTACTGGCTTAGTAAAGGGCATGTGACACTGGTCAATAGAAACTGAGAAGAAGTCTGCTGGAAGGTTTCTGGGGAAAGCTTTTCTTCCCTAATAGAGGCATGGGAAAAAACTCTTTTCCTCTTAGCTGCAAATGGTCAATGACTACACATGGTGCCTGGAGAACAAATAGATAAAAGGCAAAAAGGTAACATAGTTCAGCTAATGAATCAATCTTTCAGGCTTGAAATAGCCTAACTTCCAGACTCATTATGCGAACAATAGGAGGTTTACTAACCTCTTACTGTTAAACCTACAAACTATATATTACCCAATGGATACCAACTGGATACTCCAACTGCAACTCTACAACTATAAATATGCACCATACCCAACAACTAAAGTTTCATTTCTCCCTGGGGAGTAACAATCACTTCACTAAATGAAAGTCTCCTCCATCCCACTTAAGATAAATACTTCTTACTTGGTCTCAGTTTTCTACCTTAAGCCAAGTTACTTTCAGATAGTGTTAATTGCTGACAGGCATATAAGAAAATTTGTTTTCCTTTGTCATGGTATAGAAATGAAAAGGATCAAATGACTACTCTTGGAAAAGTACTTGGCTATTTTGGATACTCCTCATAATGTTTTGATGAATATACACATACTCACATTTCCCCCCTTAATTACATGTATCATAAAGACAATAGCTCACCAGTGGACTATAATAGTATATTGGGCCACTCCATTCATTTGCTTAGGGAATCAAGCATATCCAAAAGGTATTATGGGTGTAAACAAACAAACAAACAGCACAACTAAAACCTCCTATGAGAATAGAAGACCTTCCTCTAAAACAGGGAACAAATCTAATTGATCTTCCAGTCCTGACTATAGTGCCTGGCACAGAATAGTTCTCAAAAATGTGTTGAACAGATTTAAGTATGCTGACTTGAAATCAATAAATTGAGAACAGGAATACAAACAGAGAATGCTATCTCTCAATGTGCCAATTTTTTACATGTTTAGCCATTCTGAGTTGAATCCATCCTACCACCACCCTACCATATCTTCCTGACCATACTCCTCTGAGCTGACCTATAGCAATTAAGGGCCCCTTCAGGAACAGCTGCAAGAATTGCAAATGCAGTTCAGCTTTTGCTGCTTACTAGTGAATAACAAGGCATTACAGAGCACTACATTATTTTGTTTCCCTTGTGAGGCTGCAGCGTTAAGTGGACGCCAGATGATGCTGGACATTAAGTAACATACTTAAGTTTAGATTCTATCCTAAAGGATTTTAGGGAGGAGAGAAACATGGTCAGCTTTTTATTTTAGATAAATAGCTCTGCAATTACGTGGAGGATGGATATAAAGGTGGTTGAGAAAAGTGAGAGATAACAATGTCAGGAGTAGAAAAGTGGTGGCAGGGGCAGAAATCCCTTTAAGAGCTATTTCTAATCAGATTTATCATAGGCAACTTAATCTCAACATGTCCAAAACAGAACTCACCATTCTCCTCAAGTGACCCTCTACCACTCTTTTGTCTCCCGAAATGACTTAATTATTCACCAAGGAGTTCAAGCTAGAAACTTTAGAGCCATCCTTGATTTTATTTTCCTCATCTCCTATATCCAATTAAATACTATACCCCATAGGTTCTAACTCCTAGCTATCTCCCAAATCTATTCACCTTTTTCCACTTTGCCCACTACATCTTACTCCACCATTTTTGCTTTGGACTAGTGAACAACCTCCTAACTGTTGTACATTCACTCTCGACCCCCGAAATCCATTCTTCAAATTGCTTCCAAAGTGATGCTTCTAATACACCATGTATCATGTCACCATCTTGCTCAACACCCCTCAGTGGCTTCCCATTGTTCCTAGGATAAAGCCTACAACTCCTAACATGGCCCACAAGATCCTCTGTTCTCTGGCTCCTGCCTAAAAACAGAATTCCTAACTTTATGGGTGTTTCTTATGTGCTAGGCACTGTGCTATGCTTTATAAGCATTATTTCATTTTATTCTCATTGTGAGGCAGGAACTATTAGCATCACCCTCATTCTGCAGGTGAGAAAACTGAGTCAAGGAGAGATTATGTAACTTACCTAAGGCTGTAGAGTTCAGGTCTGACTCCAGAGCATGTACTTAAACTTTCACACTCTCCTCACACTGTATGCTCCAACCACACTGCATTACTTTCCACTCCTAAATTCACCTGCTCTCTCTTACCATGAGGCCTTCACACACACTATTCCCTATACATAGAATGTCCCTCTCACAAATCTCATTTTTGTCTGGATAATATCTATTCATTTCTGCTTAAATGCCATCTCTTCAGGGAAGTCTTCCTTTACTATCTGAAATTATATTGTTTATTTGTTTATGGTCTGTCTCTCTTCAGTAGAATGTCAAAATTGTTACCACTGATTCTCAGTTCTTAGAATGGCATTCATCAGGGGTTCAATTAACATTTGTTGAATGAAGGCATGAATGAATGATGTAGGGATGAAAACTCCCTAACCTAGTAACTTCATCTATTCAGACTAAGAAACAGTATTTATTTAGTAGCTTCCAGGTCCCAGTCAACACTCTTGAGAACTAACAGCTGAGCCTGCGCGTCCGGAGCCTGTGCTCCGGGAGAGGAGCTCTGTCTCTCCCACAGGCTCTGGGAGAGACAGACACATAAACATGTGATTATAGCCCAATATAAGTAAAGTGCCTGTTAGAATTGTAGCTGGAATAATGTGCAATAGATGCAGAGATGAGAAAGCAGGCATAAATTGATGGGAAATCTTTACAGTAGAGATTCTTGAATCCTTTTGCAGGATGAATGAGTCTTGAAATACATATCACACAGTCCATGTATTTCTTTTATGAAAGGGGAGAGCAGCATCCATTACATATGGGGCACTTTACATCTCAGTTATCATAATTTATATTATTTATTATAGTAATACACTTCTGTATTGTTATTACCATTTTATAGATGTGGAAATCCAAGCTTAAGAGAGGTCAAGTAACTTAACTCGTTCAAGGGTATGCAGTATATTAATAAAGGAGGAGAACCTGAGCCCAGGTCTGACACCAGTACCACTTTACTTACCATTATGTTAGTCCTTTGACCCTGTACTCCCCAGAACCTCATTACTTCTGTTTTCAATCTAACTCTTAACAAAACTGGTTATCTGGTTTCCCATTCTAATATAAAAAAAGTAGCAAAATAAAAGATTCAGGAAGAGACTGAAGTGAAGTATACCAACAGTAAGGTAAGGAACAGAAAGACTATAAAAATTGAACACACAAATTCAAACAAAATGTATCATACAGGCCTACATATACATTCCACCCTCAGCTGTACTTGATGTGCATAATGATGACCCCATTATGAAAAAAACGGTGGTTGTAGTCACTACACTAAAAGATAGAGAAATAACTTTTGATGCTCAAAGAGGTAAACTTCAAGTACTAGAATAATTCCTCTCTAGTAACTCTGGATAAATATAAATTGTAACTATTGTTTCCACAGCGTTTGTGAGAAGAAATATCCAGAGATCTTAGAGTCTTCATTTTATACACATTATTATTTTTCTGTTGCTTTAAACTGAATTCAAACCAAAATAGAAAAACTGTTCATCTTAGCTTATATATATACCCAAGTAAATTATAAATTTAAAAAACTTCTCATACTGTGACTTTGAACACATGTGGATTGAGTAATTTAGACTGATAAGCTTAAAGACCATTTCTGACAATTCTTAATATCTAAAAATCTTTCCCTTAAAAAAAAACCTTCTAATAAATCTTCTAATAAAACAAGATAAATTGAATATGTACAAACAGGAGGAAAACTATAACATCCTTTATCCTTTGCACTCACAACTTAAATAGGTATGTATGTGAAAAAAAAGAATCAAACAACTTAGGCAAACACAGAGAAAGCTAGTTAAGTAACTGACCATAACAGCCTACCATTCACTCAACCTGAATCCAATTCTTCAATCTGCAGATGTCAGCTCCTTTATAACATGGGCTTTTATTATTTTATATAATTCTTTCAGGAAAAAAAGGTTGCATTTAGGGAACAGATTCTCGGGTTTTTTGCTTTGTTTTTAAGAACAAGAGGAAATTGTTTCACCAGTTATCTCGAACAAGCTGACTAGGAAATATTTCTTTATCATTTTAGAGGGTTTTAAACGTGAAACTTTCCACAGAGAACACTGTTTGTAGCAATGTGAAAAGCATACTGGCTACACTTCCCAACAACACATAAAAATGAATATAAGGAAAAGTAAGTATTTATTTGTAATTAACTGTAATTTTCACATATTTTGCCCAGGAGGAATGCATTTCTTTTTAAATTTTTTTTATACAGCAGGTTTTTATTAGTTATCTATTTTATACATATTAGTGTATATATGTCAATCCCAATCTCCCAATGGAGGAATGATGCATTTCTGCTAATACTCTCTAGAAAGACAATACTTGTTTAGTTGTATTTGAAAATTACTTTTACTTTAGTTCACCTTGTCCAATTTTAACCCCAAATTCAATGTTTTACAAAACAATCTAAATTTAAGATGTTGAGTGGTTCAAATTATAACAAACAACCTATTTGAAGCAAATACAAAGTGAATATCGGCAAGTAAAACTTCACATTACTAGATAAACAGTTGTACTTATAATGTTATTTCTTACCTGCACGCTCTTCAGAATAAACTCACTTTTCTCTCTTACATCTTTAAAGGGACACCTCTTAGAAAGCATAAGCAGATGAGCAAGAAGCTTATTCAACCCATCCAAAGAAACAGCATTTGAAAGGCCGTCTGCTGGACGATAAGGTGTCTCTTTCACCAAACGAAGACACTCGGTTTTTCTCACAATGATCTGCCTAATGTTTTCCAGTGCTGTCTCTCTAGTAGTTGAATCTCTACTGCACAGTCCATCCCATCTCACTTCATTCTCTCCTTCAGCCATGACAATTGGAGTTTTTTCTTTGCTGTCTTCAGTTACCTTTCAGCATGTCCCCCAAAGCACTTTGCATTTTTTAAAACGAGAAATGTAAGAATAAAATCAGAGAACTCGAATCGTCATGAAAACATACGTCTGGGTGACATTTGGAGGCAGAAGTGTATTCGATCTACAAGATAGAGCTCGCCCTCTCCTTCTGCCCGGAGGGGCAGTCTTCTGGTCAGAGACTGAGAAAAAAAGTTGGAAAGTTGAAACCTTACAGCGCTGGCTTTGCTGGACAGGCAGTGTCGGGAAAGTGTTCTCCTCCGTCTCTCGGCGTCAGCGGATATCCTCACGTTGTGGAGCTGTCAAACCCGTACTCTGCCCAAAAAGGCTGGTAACAGCTGAACGCTCACCAGCCATTCGGTGTTTTTTGTCTGTGCAGCCACGGTGTTCTCAGGAGCGTTCCCATTCCGCCCCTCCTCCGGCACCAGTCCCCGCCTTCCGCAGCTCCTCCCTCCCGGCCAGGCGCTGGCTGGGAAGGCTTGCCGAGCCCTGGCTTGCTGGCCCCGGCGGCCAGAGACCCTGGCGCTCCCGGGTGGTCGGCAGCCTCGTGCAGCCGCTGTCTCGGTGGCGGCGTTGGGGGAAATCGTCTCCGGCCTGCCGGTTCCGGACTCCCCGGGCAGATGCCGTTTCTTTTCCAATCCTTGCGTCCTCGCTCACCGCCCGCCAGGCCAGACAAGCACAGGGCGGCCCCGCAATCCCCGAGCGCGGGGCTGGGCAGCGAAGCTGGTGGAGCGGCTGGGCCCGCGGCGCAGAGCCCGCCCCTTCGCCCAGCCCCATCGGTGGGGCTCGGCCCAGAGGGCGGGAGCGGGGAGGGAAGATGGGGTCCTCACCCCCAGCCCCTCCCCTTTCTCCGCCCGGCACAAACGAGGAGCCGCCCCCGCCCCTGCGCCCTGTTCCCCGCCCAAGCAGACGCGACCCGCGGAGGCAAAGCCATTGGAAAAAACCCCGCCCTCCCACAGGCTACCTCCAGACCCTAAGTCCGCGCGCGGCCGCCAACCGCTGCCGGCCGTTACGCTTGCGTGACGGCGGGCAGCGCGCATGCGCCTTAAAAGGCAGTTAAGCTGCGCCGGGGGGCGTTTTATGTGCTCTGAGGTTTGGATTCTTTGGCCTGAACAAGGGGAAAGGAAAATAAGGGACAGCTGAAGTACACAAGCACGGCAGAGAGTGTAGCACAGACGTACACCTGGAAGTTCTTGAATCTAAATTTAAGGTCAGCCTAAAAATAGAAACGGTCTCTTTATTACGCTAAACCCAGGTTTAAGAAGGCAGGGCGTACTCGCATTGACTTCTGGGAAGTATAGTTTTGGTGCCCTCGGCGCGTTCTGTTTGCGACAGAAACTACCGCCCCCGTGAGCCACTGCGACGTAGTCTGTGGCGGCCTGCGAGCCAAGGGTTAGCGTTGACGGAGATTGACTGAGAGCGTCGGTTTGGTGAGCACTGTGGGCTTGGTTGCCACTTTTCCTTTGACAGGATTTTTCCTTCATTTCCTCTGGGATTTTAGAAACCAAGCCATCTAGGGCTGTATCCTTAGTCCAGGGACTTCTGTTAGTAATCTACGTGGGAAGGACTAGTCCGGGTGCCCAATCCCGAGGGCGCGTTGAGGCGAGAATTTGGGAATGGTTGCTATCCTGAGGGTCGGAGGGTGCAGCATAAGGCCAGGCAAGGAGGATGCTGTGGAACCGGGTGCTCCGCGCTGCTGCCTCTACTTCCGCTCTCTCAAGTGGGCTCGCGCGGCATGGATTAAGTACCCCTATGCAATTGCACCTGTTTGCCATTGCACAGGGTTGTGGTTTATTTGCTCAGTCAAATGTCACCGCAAGCCAGGCTTTCAAAGAGAGTTGTAAAATCCCTTTTGTATGAGACTAAAGGAGAAAGAATCCCCGGTATTCCTAAATATGAATTTTTGCAGGCTTTAAGGATACAATATGAAAAAAGACATAAAAATCTCCAAAATTTAGTATTTTTTAAAGATTCAATCATTTGTTTACAAATTACTGTTTGATTTTAAAAAGTCATTCCTCTTGAGGAAAGTCGACGTTTGAAGTGTTGTCAATGGACTGAAGACCAAATTAGGTTTTAATCCTTCACGTTGCAGAATAGATGTGTTTCTTAAAACTTAGCCTTGTTAGGTACTAAGTATGCAACAGTGGAAAAGACTGTTATCTAGTTAAACTAATGGTTAAACATACTACACATTACACACATTAAACATATAGTACTATATCATTGGGATGGCTAGAAAGATCACTTAGCCCAGTCTTGGGAAGTCAGGGAAATCTTCATCTCAGGGAAAGAGGGCCAAAAGAACAGCATATGGTGAGGCCCTGAGTGAGAGAGAGAAGATAATTTCAGGAAACTGCAATAAGCCAAAATCATACATATTTTGAGAGGGATAGCTTTTTGTGTATTGATGTACTTCGAAGCAGCAAAGAGAAAGGTACTGTGAATTTTCCAGATAGTTTCTGAAAGTCATCTATCCTTGAACAGATTTATAGTTCTGATGAATTGGTTTAATTTGGAAAGCATTTGACATTCTAATGTTACTGGTTTAAAATCAGAATTTTAAAAAATGAGAACTTCTTATGAGTATGATTTCAAAAACCAAAAAAGCCATTCCTTTTTTTTTTCTTTTTGAGGGGCTCATCCTCCTTTGTCCAGCCCACAAAGGGTAGGGTAGTTTCCTTTTTTTTTTTTTTTTCTTGCGGTACGCGAGCCTCTCACTGTTGTGGCCTCTCCCGTTGCGGAGAACAGGCTCCGGACGCGCAGGCTCAGCGGCCATGGCTCATGGGCCCAGCCGCTCCACGGCATATGGGATCTTCGCGGACCGGGGCACGAACCCGCGTCTCCTGCATTGGCAGGCGGACTCTCAACCACTGCGCCACCAGGGAAGCTCATAGGGTAGTTTCTTAAGTCCGAGTCTCCTTTTTGCTATGTAATTGAATATGATCTCATTCATAGCCATGGTTTTGCCACCACCTATGACTCTTAAATGTATAGCTCCATCCAGCTTCACCTTTCAGCTTTCTTATATACATCTTCTTGATATTTCTTGGATATCTCAAAAGTACCTCAAACTTAACATGCCTAAAACCAAATGCATGGTTATCACCTGTGAATCTGATTGTTTTCCAGTGTTCCCTACTTCACTTTAAGGCACTACCATCCACTTATGATGAAAATTTGAAACCTAAGCATTAGTATTATTTTTTTAATAAATTTATTATTTTTGGCTGCGTTGGGTCTTTGTCGCTGCGTGTGGGCTTTCTCTAGTTTCAGCGAGTGGGGGCTACTCTTTGTCGCGGTGCGCGGGCTTCTCATTGCAGTGGCTTCTCTTATTGTGGAGCACGGGCTCTAGGCGCGCGGGCTTCAGTAGTTGTGGTGCACGGGCTTAGTTGCTCCGCGGCATGTGGGATCTTCCCAGACCAGGGCTCGAACCCGTGTCTTTCTTAATGTCCTTCATACCTCTGTATCCAAATTATTATTAAGACTTATCAATTTTATCTCCCAAATATCCCTCAAATCCATCCTTTTCCATGCATCTACATAAGCACAGTCTTTTCTAAACTGCCATAATCTCTTGCCAAGACCATTGCAATAGTGATTATTCACTCTGGCCTTTCTCCATTAGTTCTCCAAACAGTAGCCAGAATAACTGTTTCAAAATTCAGATTTCTCTTAAAACCATTTAGTGATGTCCTGCCTTAATCTTAAAGGCAAAATTTCTTTATAAAACCTAATGTCATTTGGTCCCTTTCCACCTTTCCAGCCTCACTTAGTCTACCAGTCTCCACATATCTGTGCTTCAGCCATACAGATCTTTCTTCAGTCACTGGTTCTCATATTCCTTTTTATCCATTTGTTCACTCAACAAGTATCTGTTGAGTGCCTACTATATAACAGGACATTGAGGTTATACTACTGAGCACAATGTACAAAAGTCCCTACTCTCATAATCTTACATTCTACTAAGGAGAGATAGACAATAAAAATGTGACATATATAGTAAATGAAGACAAATGCAGTGGAGAAAAATAAGAACCAACTCAGAAGGGGGATGGAGAGTGCCAGGTTTTGGGAGGCAAGGTTCACTTTTAAATAAGGTGGTCAGAGAAGACCTAATCAAAAAGGGTCATTTGAGGGGATCTGAAGTAGGAGGAGGAGTAAGTTATGCAGGTGCCTGGAGGAGGAACGTTTCTGTGAAGAGAACAGCCAGTGCAAAGGCCTGTGGGTCCTCACATTTGACAAATAGCAGTGTGGCAGGAGAGGAGAAAAACATGAGGTCACAGAGGATGGAGGTCATGTAGGTGATTGAAAGAACTTTGACTTTTTTGATTGAGATAGGAGGCCATTGCAAGGTTTTGAGCAGATGGGTTGCATGATCTGACTTTTTAAATTGATTACTTCTTTTAAATTGTGTTGATCATGGACCATGGAGAAGCAAGCGTAGAAGCAGAGACACTAAATAGAAAGGTAAGGTAATAGTCCAGGTAAAAGATGGTAGTGGTAGTGGGCCAGGGTGATAGCAGTGGAGGCAGTGGGAAGAGGCCAGAGTCTGAATATATTATGAAAGTATAGCCAACAGGTTTGCTGACAGATTGGATATAAGGTGTGAGAGTAAAAGAGTCAAAGATGATTACAAGTTTTTAGCTTGAGCAACTAGGAGGGAATTACCATTCAGTGTCATGGGAAAGTCTCCAGATTTGTGTGTTGGGGTAGCAGGGTAAATCAGGAGTTTGGTTTGGCCATGTTACGTTTGAGATGCCTCTAAGACATTACAGTAGAGGTGTGGAGCAGGCAGTTCGATAAATGAGTCCAGAGATGAGGGTAAAGATCTGCCTATAGATATAATTTTAAGCTTCACAGTAGTGTTTTGATAGTAGATAAACACCGAGAATAGCTGGTATCACAAAAAGACGCACTCCATGGAGTTTGGGTCGATTTGGATTTATCTGCAACTATGCAGGATTTGCCAGTGAACCGAGAGAAAAACCTAGAGTGTGGCATCCTAGAACGCAAGTGAAAGTGATTGAGGAGGAAGGAATGCTAAGTTATGTTAAATGCCGCTCTAGGTCAGGTGAGATGAGGATAGCTGATCACTGCATACAGTTACGTGGAGCTCATTGAGGATCTTGAGAGCAGTTTCAGTGCGGTAAAGGGTAGAAAAGCCAGAAGGGTGTTTTATTTGAGAGAATAGAAGAAGAGCTAGAGACAGTGAGTATGGTACTGTTTTCTTTATCCAGACTGTTCCAGCCTAGTCTTTGACTCCTGTTCCTGTAGATCTTAGCTGAAATATCACTTTCTGAGAGTTTCCCTGATCTGATTAAATGCCCCTATTGCATACTCTTATTGTGCTGTATACTTTACTTGCTAATAAGTTACAAATGTAGTTTTACGATTGTCAGTGTGATAATTTGACTTAAGTGTATCTGCTTCTAAAGCTTAAGCAGGCCAGAGCAGTGGCTGTGCCAGTTTTTGCACATCTTCAGCTCCGAGTACAGTGTCTGACAGAATGAACTTAATAAATACTTGACGAAAGAATGAATGGAAGGAAAATGTAATGTCAGAATTTTCAAAGGTGTTGCACATTTACCTGTTGTTTACAAAAACACAAGATAATTAATGGATGGAGGAGGATATTTTATAATGAAAACATTTTAGAAAATTAGTCTTAAAAGAGAACAAAACTGGGACTTCCCTGGTGGTCCAGTGGGTAAGACCGCGCTCCCAATGGGGGGGACCTGGGTTTGATCCCTTGTTGGGGAACTAGATCCCACATGCATGCCGCAACTAAGAGTCCTCATGCCGCAACTAAAAGATTCTCCCATGCTGCAACTAAAGATCCCGCATGCCACAACGAAGATCTCGTGTGCTTCAACTAAGACTCGGCACAGCCTAAATAAATGAATAATTTTTTTTTTAAAAAAGAGAGCAAAACTTTTATTGCTAGTGAGTTGTAGTGCTCACCCTCATGAAATTGGATTTGCTGATATCTTTACCATGTTCCTGCATGTCTCATCCTGTTATAAGATAGTCGCACATATTTACGTAGAGTATAAAGTAGAGGATATCCTCTACTTTATACTCTACGTAAAAATGCGCGACTATCCTCTACATTCATTTATGCTTTAAATGAATAGTGCTCTAGTCAAGGAAAAAGCTGACTGGCTGGTCTCCGACAAGGGGCTTTCACTATGAAATTCATTGATTAATTGACTGTAAGAAAAACAGGGCTTCTAAGTCTTGTGCACTTACAAACACAATCTTTCTACATGCACCAGAGTTCGTGAGATACACACACACACACACACACACACACACACACACACACACACACACA